>NC_028452.1:5061392-5308162 GCF_000263155.2 Setaria italica | reverse complement strand
CCCCCCCCCCCCCCCCCCCCCCCCCCCCTTCTTGTCTCTCTGTGTTCTGATTTCCAGGTAGCTAGTGTTTACTCTGTATTCAACGAGCACCAGTTACCTTTTGTTAGTTTTCTTTTTCATTTCCACTCAACACAAATTGGTGATGCAATCAATGCTCATAAAAGGGATACAGTCGTACATATGTGGCAGCTTGCGCACCAGGTTCAAAATCTAAATATTTGATTGTTGATAATAAGAAAAGCATCCAAAGATCAACCAAAATGACAACTAGAGCAGAAACAGACCTTTTTTTTATACCAAAATGACAACATAGTTGTCTTGAAAAGAAAAAGTCCCAGCGTGCAAGTGCCAAACACCATCAACCATCGTACCCTTTTACCATGCAATTCATTTTGTTATATGATGCTGTATCAATATGTGACACTGAGAATGGTTCTCTGACTACTTACACTTACCCTCTGTTGCCCGTTTACTTCAAATTTATGTAGTTTTCCAGATTTATTAACACTTTTTACCCATATGATTATTCATATCTATAGGAAAAGGAAGTGGGTGAAGCTAGAAAGTTAAAATCTTGCTACAAAAATGTAGAGGGGTTAAAAGAAAAGCTATTAAAGGAGCAGGGGCACAGGGAAAGAGCAGAGATGGAACTACCAAAACTGAAGACAATTGAAGCTAAAGCAGATAAGCTAGAGCTTGAATTTGGATCATGTGAAGTGCTTCTCAGCGACAAACCAGATGTCCCTCCTTATGGCTATGTGCCTCAAAAGTTTGTATACGTTATCATTATTCTGATCCTATTTTCAACACTATAAATAGTATTATTAAATTGTGTTATGATTATAGACACAAAACTGGTACAATTCACAACTTGCAAATGAACTGTAAAATTGTTGGCTTCTTTTACTGAAAACTTGCACAAAATATTGATAATTTAGTCAAACTTAATTCTCCAGTTGCCTTTTATTCAGATAAATTTCATGTAGTCATCTGAACTGTTGACAGGCAAGCATTAACAAATTTGAATGAAGTCGGTGAAGCTACCCATGCTAAGGATGGTGCTGAAAGTGCTACTGGGGAGGTCAACTGGCTTGCACATCCGGTATTATGATGCTGTCACCTGCCATACCTAGAACTTTCATCTGTTTCCAGTTTTCATCCACTATGCAATGTTGAGCCAAAAGTTTGCTTGTCTCCCATGCATAGCACTTGTCTTCTTCTGCCTAAGTTGTCTAAAGATGAATTCATGTTATACTAACTCATCCTTAGTAGAATTCATATCTATGTTGAAATCTATCTTTTCTTGAGCCAAGGATACATTTTTTTTGACTATGGTCTATGTTGTTTGTTTCTTTCTGGACAGCTTGCTGCAGTCAGCGAAGAAAGAGATAAACAAATGAAAGACCAATCTATGCTGACTAAACAAGAAACAATAAATGATGATGACACATCGTTAAAGGTTGGCCAATCCGTATACATTCATTATGTTGGTGGCTTTTGTTCCTATCTCCTCTCTGAAGAAGATTTTTCCTGATGCAATACTGCAGGATATGTTGTCAGGTCTACATGGAATGGACAAAATATTTATAGCGCTGGATAGAACTATGGACGAACTGAGTAGTCGTCAGAAAGGTGAACGTGTTCTCGATGAAAGATTGAGCATCGAAAGAAGCAAAGTGCAATCTTTAGAGCAAGTGATAGATCAGCTACGTTCGCAGGTGGCCCTACTGCAGTCAAAGGTAAGGATGTCTGTTGGAACATTTTGAATCGGTCCTAATCGTGCCATCTCTTTTATCCGGAGCAGTTTCAGAAATAAGGCAGACTAACATATGCACACCATAATTCTCAAATTTTGATTAATATCTACATGTACATGTCATCCGAAACCTTTACATCCACCTTTTTTTAAGATGAAACAAATAGTGTAGATATCTGAGGAGTATATAGAGAAGGTTTATATGCATGAAATGGAGAAAGAGAATGACACTCCTGCATGTTTGGGTAAGGGAGAAAGAGAGTAGAGGTCCCAATCGAGCTGAATGAGGGCAATTTAGTTAATAGGCAGGGGCCAATAAAAACAAGTTGCTTGTCTTTCACCCTATGGACATTTAGGACACATATTTATCTGTGCCTGCCATATTGTTGTAGATTTATCGACTTCAGTGTAGATCATACCAGTGAAAGCATGTCCTCATGTCTTCTCCTGATATCATGGGGCCACAAGGTATGACATATGGGAGCTTCTGCTCTCATTGTCCTGCCTATGTGCTGAAGCATGATGGTTATGAAATGTTATAATTAGTCCGGCAGTTGAGCTTCATATGAATAACTGATGAATTGTTTTGCTCTGAAGGTGTCATTATGTCAATATGTGAAGTATAAGTTGTGATATCTGGTTTCAACTCATCAGATAAATAGGCACAACATCTTCCCTTCAACAATAAAATTAATTGAGTGTGCGAGTATTGATGACCATGCTTTAATATGTAGTATTATTTTCTGTGTTGTGTCCTTCTAGCAGTTTGAAAAATCTTTTCATATTTGGCAGTTACATCATGGTGATAACTCTTCCTCAAGCACGAAAGTACCGTATGCAATAGATAGTCTTGTAGTGGATACTGAAGCAAAGCCCAATCTAAACGAAACAGAAGATTTGTTGTGGGCAGTTGAAGAATTAAAAGGACAAACTGGTAAGTAGTCTTATTACTTATACTAATCATAATCCACACACCTTTTGGATGTTTAAATTTCCTGTAATATCAGGTGGTGCAAAGAAACAGCCTGTTTTCATTGAAATATGTGATGATGAGGACACATGCATGTGGTGTGATGATGATGGTGAGAAGCCTTCTCTCATATCAAATGACTCTGGCAGTGGAGAACCAGGTATAAGTTCATATCTTTAGCAAGTATAGGAAAGGTTTTGACATTGGTATTTATATCTTACATGAGAATAATTCTAGAAGGTTCTTGAGTAATAAAAACATTGAATTGAATATTTGATACTCTAAGTGATGTATTCAGCAGGCAATTTCAGTGGTAGTGGTGTTCCACATATATTTGACTGGTTCTGTAGCATATTTGCAGCAGAGTATTTTTGCTCTATTTATAAAATAATTAACCAAAGTATGCCATTTGATGCATTGCCTAATACAATATCAGACATATTGGTTGGTTCTATGGTGCATGTATTGCAGAAATGTTGTTTATGACCATCTTTGTGTGTGGCAGGGAGTGAATCGTGGCAATTTACAGGGAATTATGAATGGTTTTTCCGTGGAAATAAACTAATGCTCTCTTCTGGAATGAAGAAACACCTGAGAGAGCTCTGTGGTTGTGTCCCGCCAGAGATCCCATTTTATATATACCAAATGAATAAATCGAACTTGAAGAGAAGGGGAAAGATGGTTAGCTGAACTTCTCTGATGATTTGCTTCCTATGCAATGAAAACTATAATTTATCATTAACTGTTTGCATTTTTTTTTGCCGCAGCGGCTTTCTGCAAGGTACATCTCTAAGCCATTGCTTTCTTGCCTGGACAAAGGGGTGGGCTATGCTCATTTTGAAGTTGACGGGGAAGATCGCGGTACTGTTAGAGTGCAGCTTAATGCAGATGGCCGTGCGAGTCTCACATCAGGCTGGGAAAATGTGGTTGAAGCTAAGGATATTAAAGTTGGTGACATATGCGCCCTTCACTTCAAGGTTTCAGATGGTGTTCTTAAGCTGTCCGTCTATGTTTTCCATGCGGTACGCCACTTGGTTTGCGTGAGATAACACTGCAAGCCAAGTTCTTTTGGCCGTGTAGCGGCAGTAACATTGCTAGAATTTTTTAGCAATGCCCGCGGAATGGAAGGGCAGGGAACATTGCTAGGACTGTGTAACGCATAAGCTGTGCTTCTCCAGTTAAAATGTTGCGTTTAACTGGATCAGCATTAAGTACCAAAGTAGCAGTAATCTCATCTGCTTAGTGTTTATCTGAGGTACAACTTTTTCCTGTAAATGTAATTTTAATGGTGGGTACATTTCATCGTGCTGCAAGCCATGTGGTACGCACTTCACTGTATGTCAGCATTCAATACATTGCTGTTGACAACGTGGCTAAATGATAGAACTTAGTTTGCAGTCAAATGGTACATGAAAGTGTTGTATTACAAGATCAATGCACGATCTAGATATCACAAGTTAAAAGTTTAGAACCCCTTGATCAATCAGGATAATCTAACCTTGTACAGTGAGTCGTAAGAATATGCATTTCGACAGTGCAGGTCCTAGAAGTACTCAAAATCCGTATAAGAGTCGCCAGAGTTTGGCTTTGCGACAGGACCAGCCGGTGGCGCCGCCTCCACAGCCGCTGTCTCTGCCGCCTTCGTCTTCTCCTTGGTGGACCCGTACTGCCGGAAGTCCACCGGCTCCGGCACTGACGGCGGCGTCATGCTCCTGACGAGCGCCCAGTTGACGCCCTCGAAGAAGGGGTGCTGCTTGATCTCCGTGGCGCCCCTGGTGAATGCGATCCTCTTCTGTGGCTCCTTGACGAGCAGGCCGCGGATGAGGTCCTTGGCAACGGAGCTGGCGGCGGGGCCGCCGCCGACGGCGTCGGAGGGGAAGCGCAGCGGCTGCTCGATGACGTTGCAGAGCGTGGCGCGGTTGCCGGAGCCCTTGAAGGGCGTGCAGCCGTGGATCAGCTCGTAGAGGAAGATCCCCAGCGTCCACCAGTCCACGGCGCTGCCGTGTCCCTCGCCGCGGATGATCTCCGGCGCCAGGTACTCGTGCGTGCCCACGAACGACATGGACCTCGCGTCCGTCGGCTCCGCGTTGAACTCCACCGCCGGCGGTCCGCTGCCGAGCCCCAGTTCGCTCTTGGACGGCTTCCGGCTGCGCCGTGGCTGCAGGATGCGCGGGAAGAAGGACGACGGCTGGATGCACCCGCCCTGGTTCGCGGTGATCACGTCACCGTCGGCCGCGGCGTCTTTGCTCACGCCGCCGACGGTCCCGGAGGAGGTGGAGTGCACCGACGAGGACTTAACCAGCGTCGGGCACACGGTGCACCGCAGCGAGAGGTCGAAGTCGGAGAGCATGATGTGGCCGTCCTCCCTGACCAGCACGTTCTCCGGCTTGAGGTCCCTGTACACGATGCCCAGCATGTGGAGGTACTCCATGGCGAGGAGCACCTCAGCGACGTAGAACCTGGCGGCGGGCTCGGAGAAGTGCTTGCCGGGCTGTTTCTGGCGGAGGGAGTGGAGGTTGCCGCCGCTGCAGTACTCCATGACGAGGCAGTAGAACTTGTCGGTCTCGAAGTGGGTGTAGAGCGTGGGGAGGAAGGGGTGGTCGAGGAGGCCCAGGATCTCGCGCTCCGTCTGCGCGCGGGCCATCTTGTTGCGGCTGATGATGGACGCCTTGTCCATCACCTTCATCGCGAAGAAGGCCGACTGGCCGCCGCGGAGCTCCACCAGGTACACGCTGCCGATGTCGCCGTACCCCAGCCGCTTCAGCAGCCGGAAGTTGCATAGGGTCAGCGGCGCCTCCAGGGACGACGACGCCAGCTGGATTGCGTCCCACCGGCTGTCGCCGCCGGTGTGCCGCCGGACGTGCGCCGACGCGGTGGTGCTGCTGCTGCCGCCGCCGCTGCTCTCCATGCTGTTGCTCCGCGGGCCGCTGCCGCCGCTGTCCAGGCTGCTGCCATTATTGCCGGCGGCTTCGGTGGCAGCGTTACTGCCTGCGGTCGCCGTCGCCGCGGCGATCGCGTTACCTGTCGGTTCCGAGATGTGCGGCGGCGGCACCGTCGCCGTCGCGTGGTGGGTTGCGCCGCCATGGCTTGGATTGTTATTCGCCGCGCCGGCCGGGTGGCTCGTCTTGTGATCTAATTGATGATCTGCTGCCTTGTTCTTGGGCTTTGGTTTGGAGGCGGTGGATTCAGCTCTGAACTCATCGTAGTCGTCGTGTTCGAAGCTTCTGTGGCCATGTTCAGCTCCCTTCTTTTTTTGAGGGCTGAAGTCCATGCCGTGCTCAATCTATCTGAAACTACACGCATGGCAGAGTATCAACAGCCTTGTGTGACAGAAATTCCTTTTCTGTTCATCCCTTTGTAGCAAAGAAGCTGAATCTTTCATAGGTAGGCAATCATGTCATGGCATATGAGAACCAACAAAGTCGGCCAGGGCTTAATTTTTGAAAATAAGGATTTGGTACCCGATGCGTTGATCAATCCCAGATCCAAGCAAACATAAATTAATGGATCGATCATACATGAATAGTTTGCAACAAGATAATGGTGATCAAGCAAAACACAAACCTGACAAGTCCAATCCTGATATGATGGGTGTTTGAGTCGAGTAATTCTGCTTCATAGGATACTCCTGGAAATTAAAGGTCACAAAGCGGCTGATCAAAGAAATCGACAACAGAAGGTCCTATGCGCATTGGCATTTCTCTGAACGAAACCAACGACATGATCCAAGGAATGAAAAATGCGGTATGCAGCAATTGGTCTGCACCAAAACGGGAGGATCGCTTTGGTGAAGAATGCTTTGCAAACATGGCCTTGGATTCGTGGGGTTGTGAGAGGAATCCGTGGGATGGAGGGCAGCTAGACGACCAAGAAGCCAGAGCTAAATTTAGCAAGAGGGGTTATGCTCACGTGATGACTACGGTCGGTCTCTCTCTCTTCCTAAGAGCCTTCTCTTTAAATTCTTGTGTTTTTGACTAGCTACGTCCAAATGGTCGTTTTCAGCAACTCTCCTGTTTGTCAATATTGTTAACGTTCATTGCTAATAAGAGTAAAATGCATCAACCTAAACCTTGCTAAATTTACTACTCACAAGTCCAAACATTGGCAGTTTTATGAGACCTAAATGTCACTACAAGTTTACAAAACCATTTTACACTTTTTTTTTCTTCCATCACTATGTTTTTCTTCCATTCTTGCATCCCCAAAGACTCTGAAAAAACTCATTAATATAATTAACAGTAAAAAGGCCAATATTAATGCATAACTTTTAAAAGATTTGTAAATCAGCAATAGTAACCTGATCAGTTTCTTTCTACAGATTCCGTTGGCAAGAAAATGATTCGCACTCCACTATTTGCTGACCTGAATATAATGGTACATTTGTCAGATTCCAGAACAGAATGTTCAGAATAACCGAAGATAACAATGACCAATGAATCCACTTTATCTTCAGCCAGACTATATATCTTTGCTATGAGTAAGGTCCAGAACCATATGGTACAAGTTCATAAACGTACAATATGCATACAACTCTACAGAGTGGGTAAAGAAGGCAACATCAGCTAAGTATTTAGACAATGCCAGAAGAAAGCACAACGCTGCCACAGGAAAGTGAACATAGCCGCACCGGTCCCATCTACAGTTTATGTACATCTATCAATCAGCTAAACACAAGGCCACGTGCATTCCTTGCATGAACAGCATTCTGTACGGATCAGTCTCACACTAACTGGTAATCTCAGCTTCTAACTGGTTGCATCCTGGAAGAACTCAGTGGGGATTGATGGAGGGCAGTACTTCTTTGCAACAAATTTGTACTGAGAGCAGATAGAGGATAGGACATTTAGCATCAGAGTAAGAAATTAAATAAAGCAAATAATTCTCATCAGCAATCACCCTTATGTTGGAAACACTCACCTTATGCTGACTGTACTTTTCTCTGATTGCAGGAAGATCTCTTCCAGGGCCAAAACAGAAGAGCCGGTGTAGTACCCTTACACAACAACGCAACTCAGATGGTGTGTATTGTGTGTAGTAAGAAAGCGAGGAATTCTGCTTTTGATGAAACATGGATGCAAATATTAGCTAATGCAAACCACTGAAGATTCGTAAAAAGATATAGAAGGTTGGCAGCGCATACCCATGGGTTCTTTGCTGGCTTAAGGATAAACCTCGCCAAGAAAACAGAAGAGGCAGCTACCAGCGAAGGTAGATAGCAAAGCAAACTATACTCCAGAAGCGACAGCTCACAGATGTAGTTGGCTAAGAACTCAAGATGCATAGTTGGGTCCTGCAGAAAGAAAAAAGTTTCAACCAGTTGGGACAGCACATAGAATTGGCAGGAACTGCAAACCAATGAAGAAATTCAAGTACCTTGTCAAACACTTGAGCAGCATCTACAAATCCCCTTTAGTAAAAATGAACAAAAGACGTAGCATCAGTAAGTATAGGCGTGATAATCATTACAAAAAAAGGATATTACCTTAAAAAACATTTTGGTGTAGGTACCGTCATCTCAAACTTCAAGTAATTCAGGATAGAAGCTTCCATTTCCAAAACCTGTTTAACTATGTGTTAGAAGATGAAACTAAGAAAATATACAAAAAAAAAGGAGTGCACAGAGCCATGGACCTCTTCCTTAGTGTATGAATCGTCAGTAACATAGCAGAGCTCTTCTACTTGAGGTGGGCATATTTCTTCATACTTCCTGAAGTTTCACCATATTAACAGTACACTATGAGAGCAGAGCAGAGAAAAAAATAGAAATAGGCTAAAATAAACTCTTTGGATCTTACGCAGCTATAAGTAAGCAGGCAACACCAAGTAATTGCAGTCTGTTCCGACTGATCTCTTTGACAGAAAGATAGCGGTCAATGTAATTGACTGTGAGGTATAAGGTTTCAGGAACAAGACGATATTCTTCTGTGACCTGAATTGGTTAAAGGCAAGAATGTAACAAAAAACAAAAGGGTCATTATTGGTTCATTTAACTCTGAAAACATGTTTTTCTTTTTAAGTGGAAATGCTTACTTCTACAAGCCAGTCTATTAACACCGCCCTCATGGTTGTGCTCATATCTGTCTGAGTGGTTTCCACAAAATTTGTTGAGGGCATTTTACTAGTCTGCAAGAAATAAAAAATCACATCACAACAGAGTAAATGTGGGAAGCAATTCCTCCATGAAGGAAGCTAGTAAATGGGCAGCTAGGAGCAACCAAATTCAAGCTTCATCAAAGTGTGATATTATGTACAAACACTGTAATGTCCTGCAACACAGCAACACAATTTTTTACATAAAAAACTGTTAAATGGAATGTGGAGTTACACAAACTATAATGATTAGGCAATCCAGAAATTTTATAGAGATGTGAGTAAACCAAAAGTTATCCACCTAGAACTTAATACTTTCTAGAACACTAAGAATTGTATGTTTCTCGTTCAGAAACAATGAGCATGAAAAATGCGACCATTTGAATTCTTTCCATGCTTTCATTCCAACTAGTATAACAACTTGAGCACAAAAAAATTACATTCAGCTTTCAGGAATTACTTGATATTCACATTCCAGTTTGGGGCTCAGCATACACATATACATATCATAAGAAGAGCATGCGCAAGAATGTATCACCTCAGCCTCTCGCAAGTTCTCGTAAATTTCATAGGCAAGTGTTGCACAAAGTTGTGGATCCTCATAGTTGTTGTCAAGGTCAGAGATACTCTCAGCTTTCATAGGGCTAGGACTATGTTTCCTCCAGTTGAATGCTGCAGCAATAAACAGACTACGCTAGTTAAAATATTGATCACAATGCACAAAAAAGCCTGACCAGAACTGCCCCAATATTGCAAGTGAACAAACCTGCAACTTCCATACTATCTGAGATATGAAGTTTATCATTGGTCCAACAATGCAAAGAGGCCGCCATTGATGAGTCCATGTCATCAAGGAACTCAAGATCAGGGCTTTCTATTGAGTTGCATGTTGACATAGCGTCCTCCATGGAGACTGAATCTTCGGACAGGCCAGGTGAGCTAGGCACAGAAGGGAAAGAGGCATTCTCCTTCTGAAGGACACTGTCATGGTGTGATAATGCCCAATCAAATTGGTCAGAGGTTGGTTTTCTGACAGGAATCTGTTCCGTTTTCACATCGCGCAGGATTGCAAAGGATCCCTTATTCTTCACATCAACTGTTTTGGTTGAACTCAATTTCTGCAGTAGTCAGAGGAAACATAAATGTATGTTGAACAAGTTCGTTTGAAACAATCAAAATGGTGAAACAGAGATTACATAAGCATATAAACTTCAGTAAAGGACCACATTACCAATGAACGAACTGAAACTGAGCACGCAACAATGAAAAAACATGGCCTATCAGGGTGATTTAATTGCCTAATTGGTTTTGAGACCCCCCACCAGCTAAAAACTTTTGAAAACTTAACACTGCACGTTGCTACTGAATTCCAGAAGCAGCAAAATATCTCTGATGACACCACAAAATCCCAATATTGCATTAGGACTAGTGGAACAGGACCAAGTAGTTAGTTTATCGAAGAAGGCAGTGGGAAAAAAAAGAGGAAAAATCAATCTCTCTCGAGAAGTCAGCAGATGTTGTTTAATTGATCGTGTAAGCACGGAATTAACATGAGCCATTAGGTATTCAGTAATCAGGCAGCCGTATTGTTTCGGTGGAGAAGAGGACGAGAACGGCAGAAACCCTAGAAATGCCGAACCAAATTGCTCGAACCAACTAACTATCTCAATTACAAACGCGGCGTGCACCAAAACCGGTGGCAAATTCGCACGCGCCACCCCCTCTGCAGCTCTACTCTAACAATCGAGAACCCAAGCTCCGTCCGCTCCCGAAACGAGAACCGATCAGGGGGAACGCGCCGCGCCCGATCGATAGAGCGCGAGAGGAAGAGCCGTACCGCCTCGGGCGCGGAGCTCGCCGCGCCGGACGACCTCCCGCGGCCGCGGAAGACGTTGGTGATGTCCCCGAGGGCGACGCGCTTCCCGGCCCGCGCCGCCACCGGTTTGTTGTTGGCGCCCCCCGCGCCGGCGTTCTCCGCCGACGAGCGGCGGCCTGCGGCCCAGCACGACATCGCGGCGGTGTGGGCGCGCGGAGTCGGTGCTACTACTGGAAAATGGATTGCGGTTGCGGCGGCACCTGGTGGGCCCTGCACCCAAGTCCGACCTCCGTACCCCAAGTACTCATCACAGTCTAGCCCATCAGCTTGTACAAAACGGCTGATTAGTCGGACTAGACGGCTGTGACCAGTGCTTAGTAGCAATATTTGACATCCTTTGACATTTTGGCACCTTACGAATGCGCTTACATATTTGCCATCCCTCTATAAACGAAGTAACATATTTGCTATTTTCGCTGATGTAGCGCGCCAATTCACCCGTGCCAGATGTAGCACGCCAATTCACCCGTGCCAGCATGGATCGGGACGGAAAAAGACCAAAATGCCCCTACCTTATCCCTATTAGCTATCCCTTTCCTCTCTCTCCACCACTGACGTGTGGGACCCATGTCTTGGGTCATCTTCAACCTTCGGACACTCTTGCGATCACCAGCTGCTGCCCCCCTAATGGTGCTCGCCGAGGGTCGGCCGACGCTAGCCGAGGCTGGCTGCTGCCGCTCATCCCCGTGGCCGGCACCCAAATCCCCCGCGGGGGCCGGCGGGAGGGAGGGCAGGCAGATGAGGGTGGGGTCGGTGGGGGATTTGGGCTTGGGTGGTGGTGGTAGGCGCGGCTCGGCTCGCGGGGCGGTGAGACGGCGCAGAGCACTGGAGGTGCAGGAGGGGCGGCGCTCGGTGGCGGTGGCGCACAGCTGGCGGCGGCGACGCACAGGGCGGCGGCGCGGAGGACGCGGGGCCGGACAAGCAGGAGCTCGACCATGGCCGACCATGGAGCGCGCAGGAACAGGAGAGAGAAACAGGAGAAAGGCAGGGGTGTTTTGGTCTTTTCTCGTCCCGATCCACGTCATCAAAAATAGCAAATATGTTGCTTCGTTTGCATGGCAAATATGTAAAACGATTCGTAAGTATGGCAAATGGAGAGGTGACATCCGTAATGATTTCTTAAAAAAACTCGTGGCAAATAAAATTCTAGCATCTTGTACTCTTTTCATTCCAAATTGTAAATCAAAATGATCTATAATTTAAAATAAAAGGAAAATCGACAATTTAAAATCGAGGGAGTATCTTTTATCCAAATCTTAAGTCTCAACCACAATGCCGTACAGCGTCCGCTTTATGCATTACGTTTCATTTAAACTCAATACCTACTAAAACATAGAACAACATATGCTAGAAAAAATTTGCACAGTACAAAATAGGATATATTTGTGACACCGTTCACCAACAGCTCGTATATGATGTAGAAAAACCATATTGCTCATAAGCAATGTTTGGTTCCAATTTAACTTGATCCAGAAAGAGCAGACATGTAATGTAAAACCAAATATCTGTATTCAATAGGAATTAAGCTGCTTCTAATTGTTTCCACGAAAGGCCACACGGTCAAAATTACACAGGTACACTACAGATGATAATCATCACACCTCACTAAACCTAGAAGCAAGAAACTAATTATACAGCTTCAGAAGCTAATTATACAGTTTTTGGAGATCATGCGCACCACTGAGAGAGCACGTCAGAGATGGAGATGGTACAACAATGCCAGAGCATGGCACAGGGAGCTCATTACTATTGGTTAACCACATCAACTGACCCGGGTTAGCGGCATGGTTCCAGGCTGTTGCTAATCAATAACGTAGTTCGGGTTAACTGCCAATATTCTGCTCTCCGATGTTCTTCGCGCACCAGCACCGTCTTCGGCCGCGGCTGCTGCGCCGTCATCTATGACTATAAGGTGGCCTTCCCGCTGTATAAGCCTCTGCATATGCACATAGATCAGAAGATTCAGTAACATGCTAGGACAGTCAAGCCCTGCTGCTCTGGGATTGTTTTGTTCCCATGCAGTCAGGTTTGGAAATTAACAAACCATGTTCCATACAGAGCACTGCAGGACTCACCTCTATAATGGCCTTGATGCACTTCACTTCTTCCTTTACCTCTGCAGTAGAACTGTACGCGCCTTTGGCATTCTGCTGCTCAACGTACCAAATGATAAGATCCCCTTGCTTCATGCCAGCCAGACCATCTCCTGCATCACCGTGGTTGAATAAGCAACATGAAAACATGGCATATAACTTGTATGACACATGACAAAGATGTCGATGCAAGAATTAAGAAAATCTAAAAGGTTGTGTTCTGTACTTGCAAATAGCATTGAATCATTCTAGTGCTACATGTCATGTCATCGAATCATTCTAGTTCCGAAGAAATGGATCATAATCAATGAAGAAATTCTGTCCAAGTTGCAAAACACTCGTTTAATTGACCTTGGGCCCACCAGAGACTGTAAGTTTGCTCAAACTACTTTTCCACATATTGCCATTCAAGCAACAAAGCATGTCTTCCAAATGCAAGAATAATAAAGGAAGATGCCTCGTGTCTCTGTTGCTGGGTCATTAGTTTGTCGCAATTGTTACTTTAAGAAACTAAGGATAAGTTTAGAGCAGGACATTTGTTGCTAGAATAAAGATGCATGAGCAGTGCTGCGTCAAACTAAAAGCTTAACACAAGTAATCCAAAAGGAATTACCATCTTTCATGATGGACTCTTCGTGCTGCCGTAGTCTCATAACCAAGGCTTGAGTAACTCTCTGGAAGTGTTCTTCAGTTATTACCAATTTCTTCTTACCGTTATCTGCTGCTTGGTCATTTTCTACATTTTTGACATAAAGAAATAACAAAAGGTTAGAAACAAACTAATACAAAAGACAGTCATCTTAAGCTTTTAACAATTGGAACCCACCTGCACCCTGTTGTTGAGGAGCAGCATCTGCTTCAGCTGGCTGTCCAGCATCATTATCAGAAGGTACATTTGTTCCGTCTTCAGCATCTTGGAAGTCAGAGAGATCAACTTCACTTGATTCAACACTACACAAAATCAATAAGTTTCAGCACTAGCAACATCACTATGCACATATCCATTTCATATAAAAAGGACAACAGCTCAACAAACTCACCTGATGATAGATGTCTTGAGCAATTTAACTGCCAGTCGGACATGAGCTGGGAGAACCTAAAAGATTTCAACACCAAATGAAGTTAGTCACACAATCATCACAAAAGACCACTATAAGGAGCATGAAGACCAAATAAAGTTGACCGTACTGTCCATGGTAGTGCAAATGACTACAGTTTATTCCATCAGAGCAAATAGAGCAGTGGTAAAAGAAAGCATGACCCAGACAGTGCAAGTGAATCAGTATACTTACAGTTCTTTCTAAGTGGCTTCGAGCAATAGCTTCTGACAGCCTAATCAATGCTTCCAATTGCCTAACTGTCATTCTGTAAGCAACCCTGGTTCCAGGAGTACTGTCACCTCTGCGAAGGGTAACATACGACTCCACCAAAACCTTCTTTGCTTCTGAACTCAGCTGCAATGAAATAAAGAGATAATATAAGCTGGCAAGAAGCTAAAGTTCATTTTCCAAGAGCACTAAAGAGGCAAACCTGAGGTTTCAAAGACTTCGCGAACGCAATATAACGCTTCAGTTCTGCAGTGCTAAATGCAGGGGCCAGTGCTTCTTCACGTTTCTGATGGACTCTTACAATGTGATGAGCAATGTGGTAGTCAGTGTTTTCATCAGGTTCATCAATCATGATGTACACCAGATCAAATCTTGAAAGAATAGCTGGGGGCAATGCCACATTGTACTGTAAGAGATTGCAACAAATGAAAAGAATTAGATTTTAACAATTTCTTCAGTTTTCACATCATAACATATTATGCTCAGATATAAACATAAAAAAATTTGAAAGAGCATGGGATGGAATATAATTCATGCTCTTGATGTACCTTAAGTGGTTTAGACTTGTCATAACGCCCTCCTGTCGGATTTGCTGCAGCTAAAATTGAAGTTCGTGCATTCAAAGTGGCCTGTATTCCTGCTTTTGTTATGCTAATGGTTTGCTGTTCCATTGCTTCATGTATAGCGACCTAAAATGGATGTATGGAACAGGTACTGCTTAAGCTTTCACATCAGCAAGGAAAAGAAAGGGAAAGGCAAAAGCATGTATTGGTAAACCTACCTGATCCTTAATGTCCATCTTATCAAATTCATCTATGCAGCAAATTCCATTATCAGCTAACATCAGAGCACCTGCCTGCAAAAAATAACACGGGGAGCGTCAAACAAAACACGTCAGAATCAGCAAGGGCATAAACAATAAAATTCCAAGATATAATGTAAAATACACATTTACCTCATATGAGAAAAAAGTGCCCAATTAAGCATTTCTTACACAAAGTTCATTGTTCAGATGTTTAAACGGAAACTGATTCTCTTAAGTAGAAATGTTGCCATGAAAGGCTAATGAGCATACATTTTAACTTTTTAATTGTTTCCATTGGTTATTAACTCAATCATTACCATCCTTACTAGAATTAGGCAAACCAGCATATGCAGACTTCTCAACAGCCTTTGTGCATTGACCAATATTTGTACTGACAAAAAATGGATTATGTTGCTTAAATTTGGTAGTACCTCAATACAAAATTCACCAGTTTCTGGTTCTTTAGCAACAGTTGCTGTCAGACCAGCAGCAGATGATGACTTCCCTGACGTGTAAACAGATCTTGGAACAATACCAGCGGTATATCTGAGCATTGGATTGAAAACACACTTTAACGTTATGATTGATGAAGGAATGAACTGAACTAAATAATCAAATAGGTCTAGTTCCATTAAAAAATTGACAACTGGAACACAGGATACTGAAGATTTAAACATAAATATTGCATATTATTTAGCGGGACATGTTCAAGGACTCAAGAACCAACATATATTCATTAGCACATAGAAATGTATTGAAAAGTAACATGTTTTGCTACTCCTTGTTACCACAAATCCATGCTTATCATTTATGCAAAATGTGTTACCTTGAAGCGGAAGCACTAGGTTATATGTATAAAAAGTTCATCAAAGATTCAGAAAACACCGTTTAAAGAAAATGGCAACAACAGCACAGGATAGCAATGCTTACTTTAGGAACTGAGACTTTGCACAGCTTGGGTCGCCAACAATGCAGACATTGATGTCACCTCTAAGGTTGATCCCTTCATGCGTTACCTTGTGAACACCACCCAAAAGCATAAGAAGGACAGCCCTCTTAATTTCTTGATGACCAAAGACGGTAGGACATATGCTATCAACTATCTTATTGAAGAAGTCAGGAGTATTCCTCATCCTAACAACCTCATCTTCCTCTTCTTCCTGTCAAAGAGAGATGGTTTAAAACATTAGTATAAAAACTAACATGTTAGAAGCTAAAAGGAAATGTTTAGAATACAGCCATGAGAAAGTAAAACAGATAAGAACTTGCGCTGAAGTAATAATTCATATAAAACACAAAATAAGCAGAGGGCACACAACAGGTCACGGGTTGAAAAGATCCGAAGGACCTTAGTTTGCACACATGTCACAAGTGAAATACAAACAATGCAGTTATGATTAAACCAACTATTACAACTAGCTATGACATGGCAGAATAAATAGTTTCAAAAGCACGGGATAAGTATTTTTGCAATTTCCGTTTTCAGGAAGGACAACCTTCCTATTTCTTCTATGGAAGAGAGCAGTAGTTTTTAAATTGCAAATTTAACTTACTGTGAATTTCTGTCTTTCACTGTCATCACCATCTGTGTCCCGATCCCTGATGTCCACTTCTCTCCTGCCATCTGCCACCTAATAACATTTAAGATAAAATATAATATTATGACAAAAAATATGAAAATTACACTAATCAGATGGAACTCTTTGTTCAAAAGAGTTCATACCTGCACTGAATTTGCCACAAAAGCAAGGCGATAAGAGAGATCCCTAACTCCAAGGGACTTCAAGCCCTTTACACCTTCTTGAACACCTCCACTTTTTCGTTGAGGAGCTTCCCGGCGACACTCTGCTCTCTCACCAGGTGAAGTTAGTGCCATTACATCTGGAACTGCGACAACAGTTCCGGTAAATACAACCCTGACGATGCCCAAAACAGAAAAATTCAATTACACAAAGTCATTCCAAGGAGCAGGAATAAAGTAACACAACAGAAAGAAGCTTCCTTACGTGTCCCCGGCCCTAGCCTTCTCAACAATCTCATGCCGCAAAATGACATCCAGGGAGCGAGGAAGCGAACCAGCAGGTATCTCTTTTGATGTCTCCTGCATTCTCACCCTCTGCCAATCTGTGAATTTGCTCTCCTGGCGGAGAAGGGCCCATTTTGATCGGTTCTGGCATGTCGCATTGACACATATTATCGGCTATAAACAAACAAGAACCCATCATTAGACACGCCTCATTAAAGAAAGGACAAAGGGGGATATGGTGTTCAGAGGTACAACCTCAGTGTACTTGAACTGCTGCTCCACATTCTTCACAACATTCCCACAGTCAAGGCATTTGAAGGTGCCTTGCAATAGTTCAGGCCGCACCTCACTCGTCCGTGTCACAACACCCATTACTGATGTAAGTTTACCAATTTCCGCTGTCCCAAGCTCTCTCAGCCTGCAATAACAGTAAATTCAATCAAGCTCCGGCCGACTAACTTACAATTTAGCACACACATATT
Source organism: Setaria italica (assembly GCF_000263155.2). NCBI lineage: Eukaryota > Viridiplantae > Streptophyta > Magnoliopsida > Poales > Poaceae > Setaria > Setaria italica. Next base: position 5,290,736 of record NC_028452.1, on the reverse strand, counting down.
CTATGAGTATTGCAGAAGGTCTTAAGATGTACATCAACAGAAGCAGATTACAGTACAAGTGATTGCTACCCCTGATCTGACCCTTTCATTCACTTGTGTAACATATAACAGTGGCACTTATAAATATTTAGTGAGCAAACACATGTCATTAGCCGTATTGAACCACAAGACAATAGCATGCTTTTGTTTTCATTTTAAAAAGAAATAAATATAATGCTTGGAAATGGCTCAATGGATAAAACATCTCACGGGGCTGCAGGCATTACTTTTTTAGCATTGGGATGTTGTAGAAGGCAACGTTAATATCCTTGTTGGGACTATCATCTGAGATGATTGGAGCTCGGTTCTCGCCAGCCCGGTGCTCCAACACAAACCTCTTGCATGCATTCCTCAAGTATGGTTCAAACCTGATACAATAGAAGAGGCCATTAGAGCAAAGTTTAACAGGTTACAAGCAGCACAGGCTAGGGTGTACTAGACTTAGCATAAATTCTAACACATTGGTGTACCGGAATGACACCTAGAGAACTAAACAATTCATATGAGATACACGAAAGGTTGCTGAAAGCTAACAATAACTAATTACCTATTCCTCCCAAAATCCAATCAAAATATGCTGACTGTCCTGACTTTAATCTAACTGAGAAATTGAAAAAGGCTCATCGAATCTCACCCCTCCCCTCCAGCTTGAGACCATTCAAAACATAAATCCGGACCAATTTCACACCCAAATTCGAGTAACCGACCCAAAGCTGTCGCCTTTACTTTCCCAGATCCCAAATCTACCAGGCCACACCAAAATTGGAAAGGAACTCGAATCCCACCTGAGGTACTCCTCGGCGATGGCCTTCTGGAGGATGTCGTTGAAGTGCATGACATGCGCGAAGTCAACGTACATGGTGGTGGATTCCCGCGACCGCATCGCCTCCATCTCCGTCTCGTAGAACGGCTCCGGCGCGCCATCCGACTCCTTGAACCTGCAGATCCAGGAATACCCATCCCGACGCGTCAGTCGGACGCCCCCTAAGAGAAGAAGCCCTAGAAATGGCTGCGGCGGCGGCGAGCGACTCACCGCTTGAGGAACTCGAGGAAGATGTTCTCCACCCGCGTCGCCTTCTCGTCCACGAAGAATCCGCCGAACGCCTCCATCGCCGACGGCGGTGCCTTCGCTAAGAGTCTAGATCTGGACTAGGACTTCCGGTCGGGGATTTCGTCTCGGCGTGTGGGCGCGCTGGTGAGGGTTTTGGGGTTGGGGAAGAAGAAGGGGCAGGCGGCCAGGAGGCCAGGCGGGTTGGGGTGGTCTTGGCGGGAAGGAGGCGGCGGCTTGGCGCCAAAAGGAGCTCGGAGCGCGGGTGGGTCGCGTGCACCGGGTCCGTGGACCGAGGACGGTTGTTGCGGGCACTGGCACATGGGACCGCGGAGATGACAAGCACGGAGGAGAGAAACAGCGTTCCTGGGCTGAAGAACCCGCTGTGGGGCAGTTGTGTGTGGGCTGGTACATACAAGAAATGGGCTGCGATCCCATGGGCCGTGGGCCATATCGTGTGTGGACGTCAAAATGCGTGCCATAAGATCCGTGCATGGGCCCAGTATCGAGGTAATCACTGTAACACAAGAACAAGCTATGTAAAATGTAATGTACCTTGCCTTAAATGTTGACATGTTTTAAGCTGCAAATTAAAGTTGTTTGCTTATAATCGCAAGCACATGCATGAATCACGATTAAGATATGGAATGATGGTGACCACTATTTACAGCTGTTAGACTATAAGTACACAAGTCCCTCAGCTCCCAGTTCATATGTAGCCGCCATTTTCTCCATCTTTTTCTAGTTCCAGTAGCCAGGCTAGGATATATAGAAGATTGCCGGCCGGGCTTCCTATATATTCAGAAACGTTGGATACTTGATGATATTATTAATTAATACGGTAAGAGCTGAGGCTCAATATATAGCATTTTTTGACGAATAATTGGGCTCAATATAGCATTGCTGCATTGGCGAGTCGCAATTGGATGGCTCCGATCTGCTTCCCAATCTTTAGAGAGGCCACCCTTGAACATGCTGGAAGCAGATTCACTATGGTGAATGAATTTGGGCATTCACCACTCTTCTGCATCTCGATGACAAGCCTGAAAGCCTCTCACTCAGCCCCATTTTGTGCAAGATTTGCGATCATTGCATTCCATGAAACCACATTGCGTGCCTCAATTTTTTCAAAGATAGCAGATGCCTTCTCTGAACAACCAAATTTGGCATACATATCCATTGGTGAGTTGGCAATGAAAATATCCAAATCCATTGCTCTCCTTATACTGTACCCATGCACCTCTTTCCCCAAATGAAAATAACCAAGATCAACCAAAGCAGGCAGCAAGATTGACAATGTAACAGACCCTGGTGTGACTCCTTGCTCTGACATTGCTCTAAACAATTCCAGCACATCTTCATAAAACCCTGCATGAACAAAGCAACCTAGTGCAGAATTCCAAGAAACCTCATTCCTCTCCGGCATTCCATTAAACACTCGCATTGATGCCTCCAAGTCTCCGAATTTCCCGTACGTAGGCCTGGTTTGGTTTCTCCTGCTTATTTTTAGCACCCATCACATCGAATATTTAGATACTAATTAGGAGTATTAAACGTAGACTATTTACAAAACCTATTACATAAGTGGAGGCTAAACGACGAGATGAATCTATTAAGCCTAATTAGTCCATGATTTGATAATGTGTTGCTACAGTAAACATTTGCTAATGATGGATTAATTAGGCTTAATAGATTCATCTCGCCGTTTAGCCTCCACTTATGTAATAGGTTTTGTAAATAATCTACATTTAATGCTCCTAATTAGTACCTAAACATTCGATGTGACACGTGCTAAAAATAAGCAAAGGGAACCAAACCCTCCTATATCTTCCAATGCGTTCGAGAGATTCACGACAGAGTCAAGTCCAGACTTCAGCGCCAATCCATGGAGACACAACCCGAACCTCTCATCCTGCTCCGCACCACAGGCAGGCACAAGAGACACCAAACTCGCCACGTTTACAGGGACCCTGCTCCTCATCATCCCCACCACTGCCCTCTTGGCGTCATCTAGCATGCTGGTGCCGCCGCCCGTGCATGAGGAATGAGAGCTGAGCTTCTAGATCAAACAGTGCTGAAACTAGCACCGTTATATTCGCCAACAGTTCCACGTGAGCATGCCCCGGTTCTACACTTTTGCCTAGCTATCATAGGACGTCTACGATAGATCTGAGTTCTCGCTTGCTGGTGCCGCCGCCCGAGCGCAAGGTGCCAATGCAAGAGAAAGACAGAGCCATCGCGATGCACCCTGCTACTCGCTGTAAAGCTTGAGGACGCTCCTGCAACGGCAATGTTGCCGTCTCCTGTGGGCTCGATCGCAAGCCGACTCAGACGGCTGTGGGAACTCTTCTTGCTACGTGCGTGCACTGGACCTTGTCGACCTGCCTAATTGCGGACGACACACATGTGCGTGTTCCGTGTTGTCATCGCAGTACAATGTCTTTGTTCTTTCATAACATCAGGCCGGCTACTATGATTTTCAAATCCCTCCGTTGGTCGTCACCAAAGTCTGTATACTAGAACGGAATTATATGAACGTGTGAGTGCCTGTCGCCATGCATGGGCGATTCAGCCAGATTACTTATCGGCTCTTGTTGATGCAATGGATTTTATTGTCCTATATATATACTCTTGTTTGCAACATCGATTTTCCGTGTACATATCTGCTAGACAAAGCCAAATTACTATTCCTGAACTAGTGACCTCAAAAGGTACTCTGCTTTTTTGGTTTCATTTTTTTCAAGAAAAATATTTTGGTTGCCACAGTTTCCAGAGAAACTGTGTTCCGACAATTTTCAGATAGACATGTGTGCTCATCAAGTTGTCCACTTAATGAATGTTACTTACAATAACATGTCCCAAGAATAGCTCAGTTCCTCGCAAAAAAAAAAAACACTACTATCTCAAAGAAGCATACCGTTGTGCAATAGTGAGGTATATATAACAGGTGGACAAAATGCAGGATTAATTTTAATGGCATTATTCTTTACTATATTCACAATGACAAGTATCAAAAGGTTACATGTGTGCTCATCAAATTGTCCTCTTAAATGTTATGAACAATAACATGTCCAAAAGAATAGAACGTGGGGAAACCAAAATAATTGCAATTTTGTAAAACAGAAAGGGAACCTGTTCCTTGGTAAATAAAACAGAAGTAAGCCATGTCGGGGTTTGGGTGTGTGCATGCCTTGTTTTGTACTATCTTCCTAGTTTGATATATTCGCGGTGAATTCGGCTTGTTGCATGTGAGAGAGGTAGTACCAAATAAATTCATGCCAGGTCAGGATTATTACCACACTAAACGTTGCATGTGAATTCGGTGCCTTAACGTTAATCATGCACACGTATTGAATGCATTTTCTGTTGGTACGAATATGAAGCTAAAGGGTATTTCATTCGCATACTTTATGAACCATGTTCTTAATGTGACCTCTTGCTGCTGCCGTGGTGCTGTTTCAGGCTGCCGCGTGCGCCAAGGAGGCTTCAGCAGTTTCGCAAACAGATTCAGACTGCTTAATTACCTGCTGGAACTCTTTGATCCGTGCCGTGCGTGCGCCGGTCCTCGCCATACCGCCGTGCTGATCTTGATCCGCCGGCCATAGCTCGGCCTTGTACTGCCGCACGCTCGCACTCGCCGCCGCCAGCCGCGAATCGCCCTGGCCACACCCTCCGGCTCGCGCGCGGCCCGGCCGATTGTGCTTTGCGAGCCCCGCCGGCCACGACGGCGCCTCCGCCCCGCCAGCTCACCGCAATCGCGCGCGCGGCCCCGCTGCCTATACAACGTCCTTGGCGATGTTGTGCTCAGCGCTCACCTGAAGGAACTTTTGTTGATGGATCAAGACCAACAACTAGCACGAGCGCGCAGGTTTCCGGTGAACAGTGGCACATGATGAAGATGGTATAGTTCTGTGAAAAACAATACATTAACACGTTAATTATATTGCGCCCTCTTTCCGTTCAGTGCTGGTTGATGAAGAGTCCAAGTCAACTTAACATTCCTGGTTCCAATATATCGTTGGTATTATGCTATTCACCTAACCATCGTCTTCCCACGCCCAGCATGCATCTTGACTTAAACAACAAATACCCTTTAATAATAATATTTCGCTAGCTGCTGACACCTCATTTAAACATCGTACAAAAGATTTGTAAAATGGATTCAAACTACAGCATAGAGGATTGTCGTTCCAACTAACATTTTGCTGCAATCTCACAATTTGGAACAACTTTATTTGCACCTATGAAGGTTCAGGACTTCAGGTTTTCTTCTGGATTCTGAAGCATGGAATGATGGGAATTTAACACACGCATCAGATCATTTTCGCATGGTCTCAATGTGGCCCCAGATCCAGATTACCTCTTTTGCAGCAACGCTGTGGAGATGATGGATTCATTGATCACTTATTTGTTCCATGTGCCCGCGCATAAACAGTTTCGATCTGGCCGGTAATTCACCAACACGGTGTAGGATTTCTGCGGCTTTATCCCAGCTGTGTGTTCCACTCCACTTCAGTTCTGGCTGATGCAAGGAATTTAATTTTCCTATTTTCAACATGGACTTTTTTTTAACTATCTCTGTTAGACAAATGAACTGTTTGCCAAAGTACCTTTTCTGAACTGGTGTTCTCAAATGCGCTCAACTTTTGGTTGCATCTTACTATTACTAATTGGAGGCATCTTTTGAAGCCTCCAGGTGAAGCCACCTAGGATTCCTAGGTGGACACTCTAGAAAAAGAGAGAAATCCTAGAAATTCTCACAAAAAAGCAAAACATCCGACCATCGATCGATAGATTCAAATCATTATAGCCATTGGATCTATTATGTTTTTTAAAAAATTACCCACCTATGCTATTATGAAAATAGCCTAAAGTAACCCCCTAAATCTATATATAAATTACCCACCTCTACCATTATATAAAATTAATTCAAGTAACCCCTAATATTCATCAAAATTACCCACTTATGCCATTATAAACAATATTTAAAATAACCCCCTAATTTGCAACTGAATTGCCTACCACTATTACTTAAAAGTTTTAAGTAACCCTTAAATTTGCATCTATATTACCCACACATGCTATTATTAAAAGTAACATGAGGTAACCCTACATTTTTTTCCATTGGAGACTCCACATTAGTTCCCACGAGACAAGCTAGAAAAAAGAGAGAAATTCTCATAAAAATTAAAAACATCAAACACCAATCATGTAAACTCTAATAATCATAGCCATTGATCTATTATATTTTTTAAAAGGTTACCTGCCACTATCATTGTGAAAATATTAAAAAATAAGCTCTAAACCTATATCTAAATTACCGAGCTCAGCTATTATAAAAAAATAATATAAAGTAACCTCATAATCTTCATCCAATTTACTAATACACATCATTATAAAGCATAACTTAAAATGTCATTCTAAAATTTTATCTATGTTACCCACGTATGTCGATATTAAAAATAACCTAAAGTAAACACCTAAATCTTAATCTAATTATCTTCATGTGCATCATACAAAAATATCAAAAAGTAAATTAATATATGATTCTAAATTACCTATTTATGTCATTGTTAATATTAAAATACTAAGTTAAAGTATATACACATGATGAGTGCCACCATTTAGACCATTTATACATGTATGTGAAGAATCGATGAAAAATATTGATTTGTATGCTAAACATAATGTATGAAGGATTGGAGGTGTGATACAAAATGGAAAAAGTATGAATATGGATGAAAAAGTACAGAGTAATTATTGATTAAAAAGCAATCACAACTGGACAAAGATAGGTACATATCTATATAATTATTATGTTGAAGTATTGGAAAACTAAGAGAGTAGTAGATAAATAATTTTAATTAGCTAAGAGTTTAATTTTTAAATAATTTTTCTATACAATAGTTTCTAAAAATATTAGCCTGTGCGGGAGCACGGGTTGATGGACTAGTTCCTTTTCAACGAAAATATCTTTCGGCCACATTTTGCAGGAAACTGTGTTCCTCAATAGTGAGGTATAACAGGAAGATGGAATGCAGGATTCTTAATGGCAAGATACTTTACTATATTCAGCAGAATGATAAGTCCATGAAAAGATTATATGTGTGCTCATCAAGTGTTCCACTTAAAATATTATTATAAACGATAACATGTCCGAAAGAAAAGAACTGGCGTAAAACCAAGATTGCAATTTTGTTAAACAAGAGAGGGAACTTGCTCTTTGACTTGATTCCCATAAATAAAACAGTGGTAAGAAGCGTGGTGCGCATTTGCATGCCTTGTTTGGTATTAGCTCCCTAGTTTGATATAAATCGGTGAATTCAGCTTGTTGCATGTGTGAGGCAGGACAGGTACCAAAGTTCTGACAGAACCATATGATAAAAGTTGAAACACACCATCCAGGATCATCCATACATGCATCATGTGGTGCGTTTGTGCATGCAACCAAATACACCCATAGTAAATTTCTTCATCTAACCAGTACCGTAAGAAATTATTGAAGTTGCTGGCTACCTGATAGTATATACAAACCTATCAACCAGAACGGTGGATGATCAAAGAGAGAAGCAGAGATGAGAAGGTTGAAATGGCGGCAGTTGCATGGCAAGGCTAGCTTGTTGTCTAGGAATGGGATGCACGGGGAATGAGAGCTGAGCTTTTAGAACTAACAGTTCTGAATCTAGCGCCACTGTGTTTGCCAGGAGATGCACCGGTGTGTGTTCCGGTTCTATGCTTTTTACAAGCATATAGGACTCCTATGATAGATGAAGGGCATCACCGGTGCCAGGCCTGCTCCCAGCGCAAGTTGCCGAGAGGACTCACAAACAGGCTTCAGCTTCCGTGCACCTGCATGCGCAAGTTGATGGATCTAGACCGTGCATGCGCGTGGTCTCGTCGTGCCGCCGATCGGTTACGCCATCAGCCAGAGCACGTTTCTGGTGAACAGTGGCACATGAGGCATATGCTGGTAGCTAGTTCTGTGAACAGCCATAGGTCGGTGCCCCGTGCTAGGGATGGTCGGCACGTAGGAGTCATGCCTTCCTGTCACTACCACAGGGCGGGAAATTCCTGACGGCCAGAAACCGACAGAAAAGCCTGAAAAACCATCAGAAAAACGATCATCAGGAATCCACCGACAGGAGTGGGTAGTCAGGAAAGATGCGTTGCTGACAGGAATGATTTCCTGACAGCTTATGTTTGACCAGTCAAAGGTACATCTTATCGCTTAAACCGTCAGGGAACACCGTCAGGAACTATCGGTTCTCTCCTGACGGATCATCGACAGGACAAAAAGGTTAGCCCTGACAGGAGTTATGCTTCACACCAGTTTTGCATTTAATATATATATCCCAGCATTACTTGTTAATCTCTCCTGACGGATCGTCGACAGGACAAAAAGGTTAGCCCTGACAGGAGTTATGCTTCACACCAGTTTTGCATTTAATATATATATCCCAGCATTACTTGTTAAACAAAAATCAAATGACATCACAGAAGGTAAACATGCCTCTTGCCATCACAATCACAATGCATCAGTAATCAGCTTACCTACATGTTGTCATCACATGTGATCATCTAATTCATCACAAATACAAATGGGACTGCATATGCAGCAAGACTTTTGGCCAGTGTTCAGAGCAGAATATCAACTACACAAAAGGAGAGGCCTGCTCACTCTCAAGTCTCAACATCACTACTCTACAAAAGATCTTAACTGCACACCAGCAACAAGTCCATCGCTTGAAGTTTCACCAAACAGACTCCCAACTTCACAAAAGGAGAGCCCATTTCACAAAAGTTATTGCACAAAAGGGGTTGATGACTTAGATTATTGGAACCTTTTCATCTTATATACGTTAGTACATGTACAAGCCAGCCAAACACTAGGATAGCTGCCAGGAATTCATTTTTTCGCTGCTATCCAGCTAACAAAAATATCAGGTAATGGTGATGTTTGCTATCACATGAATGTAGGCAGCTGCATGTGTCTTCTTTGCTTTCTGTTAAAAAGAAAACATTGCCACATTATATTGCGCCCTCTTTCCGTTCAGTGCTGGTTAATAAAGAGTCCAAGTAAAAATTCCTGGGACCAATAATAATATATAACGAGTATGAATTCATGTTTTGTCGGTACAATAATACTATGATGCAGATGATCTATCGGCGTGGTTTGTGACTGTAACCGCTAGCTAGACTTTTAAGTCCAAGGTGCCTCGCTCCTAACTACTCCATTACTGCAAGAAAATTGTGATTAGTCTGGCTAGTATATATAATCTGAACCTTGTCAATTAGAACACTGGATGATGCCAGGAGTATCAGGTGAGAAGGTCAAAATGCAGCAGTTGCATGGCAAGACATTTTGCTTGGGGGAACGGGATGCACGGGGAATGAGAGCTGAGGTTTTAGATCTAACAGTACTGAATCTAGCGCCACTATTTTTGCCAGCAGATACACCGGGTCGTGTGCCGGTTCTACGCTTTTGCCAATCGTCAGATTCGTCTGATAGGAGATGTTACATTCCGGTACCGTGATGCCGAGAGGAGGCGCCAACACATGGTGCTCTCGTGGCGAAGCTTGCGGCAAGGCAAGGGTGCCGTGTTCCATGGCTCGCAAACTGAATCAGGATTCCAGCATGAGGCAGCTGACTGTGCGTTCGTCTCTCATTTCTTGTCTGATCTCCATGTTGGATCACGTCCCGTGCGTGCGTTTTCGCGTGTCTGGCATTCATGTTTAACACGAAGCTGAACTTGTCGTGAGTGTGTAGGTTCCTGTGCCCCGTGCAAATGCAAGGCACAGCCCGCACGTAGGAACGATGCCCTCGACCGATCATGACAGTACAATGTTGTTACGTGCAATGCTGCGATGGTACAGTGTGTTTCGTGCAATGCAGCGCATTTCATTCGTTCATATATTGCATTCTATGGAGTTTAGTACGTGCAGTTCCGACTTCGGATCGACCTCCAGCAGCATTAGTGTACAGGGTTCAACAGCCGTAGGTTGCTATCGTGTGCTAGGCATGCATGGCCGGCACGTAGGGGGTGATGCCTTCGCATTCATGCCATGTGCCATTCTTTGCTTTCTGTCAAAAAGAAAGCATTACCACATCATCTGGGTGTGCCTTCGTCACGGCTGGACGGCTGGTTGATGAAGTGTTGGTTTTCTGCCAATCACGAGTAGTATGTTTCTGGAGACATTGTTGTTATTATGCCATTCCTCTAACGACCCTCTGGTGCACTAATCATGTGGCGTAAATACTTTCGAATGCATTTTCTGTTGGTATGAATGATGAAGCTTAAGGGTCATTTTCATTCGCTTACTTTGATGAACCATGCATGTGTGATGTGTCATGGTCTTTGTTTGGCCTCTTGCACATGCTAGCAGCAAGTAGCAACCACGTAAACGTGCAAAAATAATTTAAATGGTTGCAGTGCATTGGTAGCGTTGCTACTATTGTACATGATCTCTCGGTGTTTGGTGTGATTGTTACTGCTAGATTTGAAGTCCTAGATGGTTTGCATTTGGTAGCACGATACCATATTAAGATTCTTCATCTAATATAACCACCCGGTAATTTAAGAAAAAATGAAGTTGCTGGCTGTATATATAAACATGTCAACTGGAATGCTGGGTGACTAGGAGGAGCAGATCATAATTGATCGAGATGATTGAAATGGCTGCAGTTACATGGCAAGCTCTGTTAGTTGTTGCCTGGGGATGGGATGCACGGGGAATGAGAGCCCGAGCTTCTCCAGCAGCCCTGCTGAAGCTAGCGCCATTATGTTCGTCAGGAGATCAGAAGTAGCGTGTGCTGGTTCTACGCTCTTGCCAATCATAGGTCACCTATGATAGGAGGTAGTGCTCGCCTCTGCTAGGCGTCGTCGCAGCGCAAGTTGCTAGGAGGCAGAGCCGTCGATGCACGCTGCTGTTGTGGTGAAGCTTCAGGGCGTATGCGCCAGGTTGGTGATTGCGTCTTCATCAAAGGCATCACAAACAGACTCGATCATACTCCAGCGTGGTCTCACCAAGACACCAACAGCGCATTGCCGGGCGAGTTGTATGATATTATCATTTATACGACATGGCAATTGGCAACCTAGGAGAAAGTGGTATAATACAATGCACTCGGATTAGCCTAATACTATCTCATGAAATTAAAGGCAGGTTTCCAGAACTGCTGGAGTTCTAATTCAGTCGTTGTTAAAACAATGACCAACTGTGTGCGTGTGTGTATATATTATATATGGGCACATCCTATCTTCTATCAACTTGTTTTCTTTAAGAACATGGAAGATTGAGCGTAAGATTTCTGTACGTTTTAATATTCATGTTAGCTCCTGAAGATTTCTTTTCAGAAAGAAAAAGGAGCAAAGAACAAATCAGAATATGAAGAAATTAAACCAAACAGATTCGAAGCGCTGTGAGCGTAAGCCATGAAATAATTCCCAAGGATAAAATGGTGAGCTCATCTAACGCATTAGCCATGTAATAAGAGGAAGATGAAACCGAAGGCTCATTTGCTTCTATTTCCTTTTTCTATGAACAATAATGTGCCATCCTTTAGCCTGCAGTGAGTAGCTAGCTGCTAGACTTGAAGTCGCTGGTAGCAGTAACTGTATTAAGTTTCTTCATCTAACCAGTACCGTTGTAAATTGAAGTTTCTGGCTAGATATATAAATCTGTCAACTGGAACCGCCGGGCCGGTGACCAGGAGGAGCAGATAATTAATGGAGAAAATTGAAATGGCGGCAGTTGCATGACCTGTTGTTGCCTGAGGATGGGATGAATGGGGAATGAGAGCTGAGCTTTCATATTTAGCAGTGCTGAATCTAGTGCCATTATGTTGGCCATGGGATCCAAACCCGGGTAAGAAACTGAAGTTGCTGGCTAGTATATAAACCTATCAACTGGAACGCGGGATGACCAGAAGGAGCAGATGACACAATAAGGAGCAGATGAGAAGGTAGAAATGGCAGCACGGTTGCACACAATGCCTATTGCCTGGGAACGGGATGCACTGGGAATGAGAGCAAAGCTTTTAGATCTAACAGTGTTGAATCTACCACCATGATGTTGGCCGAGAGATCCATGCGAGCACGCGCTGGTTCTACGCTTTGGCCCATCGGCTCCTATGATAGCACCGGGTGCTCACCTGCTGCATGGTACGAGGCGCCACCCCAGCGCAAGTTGGAAAGAGGCATACAGAGGCGTCGATGCAAGCTGCTGCCATTGTAAATCTCGAGGCCGCGTGCGCCAAGGGCCAAGGCGAGGGTGCCGTATTCAGTGAGCTCGCAAGCAGACTCAGACGGCTCCAGGAACTCTTTCTCTGGCAGCACTATGTTTTTACGTGTGCAGTGCAGTGCGTCGACACAATTAAATTTGTAATGCAGTCTTTCACTAATATGTTCTTTCACTACATCAGGTTACTGATGGTTTGCGAATCCATCGGTCGCCGAAATCTCTACTACAAACGGAATCGGGGTTAGTACTGTTTCAGGAGAAAACGGAGGCCCATTGGTACAAAAGGGGGTTAGTCCTATCTACGTTGATAAATCATGATGCTCGTGTGTTTAGGCTTATAATTAGATTCGATCCGTTTTTGTTTATTTCACGTCAGTGGTGGGGACCGTAGGCTAATTAACGCTGAAGTTGCTGTCATATGAATAAAAATGGAGGTAGTAGTAAGTTTCTTCATCTAATAACCAGTAGCGTAAAAAAAAAATGAAGTTCCCGGTAGTCTGCTGGCTAGTATATATAAATAAACTTGTCAACTGGAACTCTTTGGATGACCAGGAGGAGCAGATCGATCGACGAGAGAAGCTTGGAATAATGGCGGCTGTTGCATGGCAAGCCATTTTGCCTGCCTGGGAACGGGATGCAGGGGGAATGAGAGAGCTGAGCTTTTGGATCTGATACGGCTGTGTCTAGCGCCAGCCGCCATTACGTTGGCCAACAGATCCACAGGGTTGCGCGCCGGTTCTAATACGCTTTTGCTAAAGCACAGGACTCGCACGCTGCTAAAGGGGACAACTCGATCTCGAGAAGAAGAGGACAAGGAGCGTGCCCCATAGTTCCTGAGAATGGAATGCAATGGGAACTTGAATTGAAGGAACTCAGAGTTGGTTCGATTTGGACCCTGGAGAAAATTGCGTGAGTGGAGCAGACCTGGATGTTGCCTGTGATCAGTTTGCTTGCAACCCTGAGAACTAATCGTCCTGGTCCAGCTCAGCAATTAGCCAAACATGGCAAGGAAAACTTGAAAAAGTCTAAATTACGAGGAAGAAGAGGAGAACCCGGACGGTCAGCAGGGCCAGCCTTCGAAGGCGATTGAAATCCATAACCTAAAACAAAATTGGATTGCATGGTAGAATTTGGAACATAAAAGCATGCACTTAGGGGACTGTCTAAATGGACAAAAGAGTAAGACAAACGAGGTGTCTTTGGAGGGTGATTTATTTCCTTGATTTTTGTGCTGTATGGACCCTTGCTTGTGCACATTTGTTCTTCTCCAATTTCCATCGACCAGGCCAGCAGCTACTAGTATAATTGTCCAACTTTTTTTTGACATAGAGTGATTTAAAATGGCATGTATGTAAGATCCCAAACTTAGATGAAGGGTGTAAGATTCAAAGTACTGATTGTGTCCCAGCTTCAAAAAATAAATAATGTAAGTATGTAACTGACTGGTTGGTGAAAAACTAATATCACTGGTCACTCTGTGCAACTACATGTACCTATAAATATCTATCTTCTCTAGGTGGCAAAGTCAACATCCAAATTGTAAGCTTGCCCAAACCATTCGACAGCTTAGGGAAGAGGGATATGAGATGTCAAGTGCCATCGTAACTCAATTGCTCTTTGGGATGGGATGCAATCGGAATACGATCAGCCGTCAGGAAACATTTCCTAGCAGAAGCTCCTCACGGTTCGGGGTTCTGTAGATACCACTTTTAACCAGTTAGATTTAAACACTAGCTACAAAATGAACCAAATGGCTAGGGTCATCAAGGTATTATGATACCTATATTTTGAGGATGACGAGTATAATATGTCAGGCTTAGATGAGCAAAAGGAGACAAATGTGGAGCAAAACCTTCTCTGCATGTAACACAACAAGAGTGAGAATCTCATCAAAAGGCTGGGAAGTAGAAATTTGACTTCATATGTTCACATAGTTACATATACAATTGAGATTCAAGTTATTATGTGTGCTAGCTCGAATAAATGAAGTTCTGTAGAAATAATACAGCATAACAAAAAATTGACCTACTTTTGCTCATGTATTATCAAAGGCCCTCTAATCCTACATAAAATAGAACTATTAAAGGGACATTCCAACAATGACCCTGCAGCAAACGAGCAGCAAAAACGGTTAATTGTATGCTGAACAATTTTTAGTCAAAATAATTCTTACACTGTGCTGAGCACGTCGGGATGCAATCCATATTCCTTTGCAAAGATAAATGAAGTAATAGATTGTGGTACTGCAGCCTGCAGAGCCAATGTCACATCCAGGAAATTATTGCACGGACCATAAGTGACAGATAACGACATAAACCAAAATTTCCTTAGCATATAGATTCTTATATAGCCACAAAGAAAAAGTTACCACCTTTGAAATTACTTACAGTATCATGTATTGAATTAGAATTAGCTATATGGGCCATGGTTGAAGAGTGTTCCGAAGACCAAAGGGTAGTATTTGGGGTATTTACATCCATAGAAGATTTTCTTATGTCTCACAATATTTAGTAACTAAGTGTTTTCATAAGATAGTTTTGAATTATGATTAGAAATGTTCTTTAATGTCCAAAAGTGGGTCATATATGATGGACAATTTCAGTTAAGCGTCTTCTACTATCATACATTCCTCAGGAAAATAATTGGGAATACTTTCACAACAACAGTATGTAAGACGAATTTGAATCCTAATTGATTTGTTGTTTTCCCTTTTGGTTGTTGGCAAAAGTGTAAGATCCATGTGTGCAGTTCTAAGCATAGTTACAACTTCTCATAGGGAGGTACATATATACGTACTTGTATAATGGCGACACGTACGACGTCACCATGGAGTCCGACAGCAATGGAACCGGACGTCACCATGGAGTCCGACAGCAATGGAACCGATGGTCATGACAATTGGGTCAAGGATGAACTTTAGCACAAGGCCTAGAAATGTTAAGCTCAGCCCACATGGGATCAGTTTATCCTGCTGTGCCATGAACAGCCCTGAATCAAAAGGCTTTAGCGATTAGTCACTTAAATGTGGTAGAGAATAGGGACTCAGTTTATACAGATATATACTCTCCTTTCCTTCATATGCATAATACTTTAGATATGCTGCTGGTCAACCTTTTGGATTGTTAATTATTACTCCCTCCGTTCCAAATTGTAGGTCGTTTTAACTTTTCTAGGTGTATAGTTTTTACTATGCATCTAGATATAGTATATGTCTAGATGCATAATAATATTATGAATTTAGAAAAGCCAAAATGATATATAATTTGAAATGGAGGGAGTAATATATTCCAACATACATAGATTGGAAGCATGAAAGTTGCAGGACTAGATTTGTCTTGAAATGGATTTTTATAATATCACAATTTTACTAGATTTTATAAATATATGCTGGAAGATATCAAAGATACACTTTGAAGACTGTATAGTTCAAGACGTTAAGAATTTTACCCTCTACTTTTCAGTTTTAAATTTTCCTAATTTAAATGTACCATAACAAATATGGTGCAAAAGCTAATTAACCATCACAACATATTGATTATTAGTGGGCCATAGGATCATTAGCCCATCTTAATTACCACACATGATATCAAATGGACCTATATTTAGAACCAGAGGAAGTAATTGATAAACCTGCATTATAATTCAAGGGCACATAAAAGATCTTTTCTTACCCATGCTGAACATGGCAAGGCCATTCCCACACCGGGCCATTATTCCAATGGAATTTTCGATGATGATTGGCAAAGATATCTGCAATCTGATTAGGTCGAGACAAGTGAAATGGTGAGATAGGTACAGGGCCCAAACTCAAAATAATTCATGAATTAATCCGAAAAACCAAAAGGACACCAAAAACCAGTAGGGTTTGTATCAACTCCACCCAAAACAACTTTCCTGTGTTCTAGCCGAATAGTGTAGCCACATTACACTCCATCCTGTCACAAAAATAGGCATTCTTTTCGTGCTTTCAGTTTAAAGTTTAAAACATAAATAAACTATCCACACATATTTCAAACATATAGACAGAAAACACAATGAAATCATTTGTATATTTCATAATTATACTATTTTGGTGGAAAATAATCATCTAATGATAACTACGTTTAGATACAATTTATAGCCAGCAATTCTTGTACTGAAGATTAGGTGCTATGTACCGTGGTTGCATATATTTGCTCCCTCCGTTTCAAATTATAGGTCGTTTATCTATATGCATATATACAAAGAACTGTGAATCTAGAAAAAGCTAAAATGATGGGACGGATGGAGTAGTTTGATTACCTGTTGGCAATGCAGGCCCAGATGATGCCACCCACGCTGGCATATGTGTTGGGATTGCGCCCCAACTTGTACAACACTACCTTGACCAGCTTCCAGATTGACGGCCTGCCGCTGCCAACGGTCGGCGCGACGCCAATGGCCGCGGCGTTGCTTGCTTCAACGTCATCAATGACCAGTGCCGACTGAGGAAACGTGGACGTATCGTCGACATTATAGGCGGCATCGTCGTCGTCGGTGCTAGCTTCAACGTCGTCGTCATTGATGTGATGGGGAGTTTCCTGAGCTGGAGCAGCCGACGAGTCTGGTCCGTCACCTGGGATAATCTGCGTGCCGCCGATGGCGTCCTTCCTGACCTCACCCTCGGCCACGACGGCAATGATTTCTTCAGTGCTCGCCTGAATGCCATTGATGACTTTCGGCGGTGGCGGCGGAGAAAGCACAGATGTCGTCGAGACGTGGTCGTCGGCGTAGGTGCTAGCTTCAATGTCACTGACCGGAACGTCAGCGGCGTGGCGGATCTGCGTCGTCGTCCCAAGCGCGGCCTTCCTGACCTCGAGCGCGAAGAGGAGGAGCGTGATCCAGACGATGGCCTGGAAGACGGAGAGCTGGACGACGAGCTGCTGCCCCCAGTCGCCGTACATGGCCTGCGCCATGGGCACGCCGACGACGAGCGAGCTCGTGACCGTGGACAGGGAGAAGCCGGTGATGGACCAGCTGACGGCGTTCTTGCGCCCCCCGGCGAGGAGCACCCAGCCACCGATGATGGCGGCGATGACCGCCTTGGAGACGATGTCGGCGGCGATGGCGCGGTAGTTGGCCCGGAAGGGGTCGGTGTGGACTGTGAAGCCGAAGGTGAAGAAGGGGATCGCGAAGAAGGCGACGAGGCTGTTGACGGACTCGCACTGCTCCGGCGTGAAGATCTTCCACCGCCGGACCAAGCAGAACCCCAGGAGCAGGGGGACGTACAGCGGCACCAGCGCCAACGCCACCTTGTACACGTCGCTCCACGAGATCATCTCTCCTACTCTTCGATTAGATTAGACGAGCTGCTGGCGAAATTTCATTAATACACATCAAGAGTGACTCTTATGCAAAACATCCAGCGGAACTAAGAGGGTCCCAAAGATACAAATTGCTAGCGGATATACAAACAAAGCCTATTCACATTTATTGTTTACAAATAGATTCTCTTGCATCATTGGTTGCATATCAATTGCTTAGTAGTATGTCTTAAATCTAATCAGTTGTAGCTACTAGTATTTGTTTTTAATTCTGGAACCACACAAATTTATGGTATTATGCACGTGGAGAGCACAAGCATATGGTACTAATTTAGTGTAGTTGTTGATCAGACCATCCTCCTTGCTATGATCAGATTAAACACTGTTATTAGTACAATATATGCATTACTGTACTCTGTGTTGATTGTGTATGTTCATGTCCTGCCTTTGATTTCTCTATGATATGAGAGATCTTTTTTTGTTGTTGTGTTCTTTCGGTGATGCTAATGCCCCTCTATATATTTACACTAGACAAAGGGATACACTGAACCATCATGTTCTCCCATGAAGTAACATAAACGTTCATGAATTGTCATGTCTTCTCTCAATGTTTCCTTTCACTAATAGGTGTCCTTTCACGAACAAACAACCTTATACAAAAAGATAAGCTTTCATGAATAGATGTCCATTCCTTCATACATACACACTTGCCATGAGAAGAGGGCATTTTAACCCAATAATTCCAAACATTTTAATCTAGCAACCATCACATTAGGACTTCAATTATTGGAATAATCTATAAACTACAAGAGCTACAATAATTAATAAAATGAAAGTAGAAATTTTAGTCATTTCGCTTTTAGAGGTGCCAACGTATACAGAAAACTTCTCAACATCAGTAACTTTCATATATATGTAACTTGTTCTCTATCAGGCACCGAACTATTTTCATTCAAACCAAAGTTCATCTTGCAAGCACCAAACCTTGTCAAGTCGATGCAATTCAGATGATCTAACAAGCATTAATATGACATAGAATCGCATCCATTTCCCAAATGTCTGAATCCAGCGGCGCACATGCAATTTTCTTGAGCAACACCTGCATATCTTCTGTCAATTGTTGTGTAGCATGCCCATTCTCTAGTATTTTGTGAGACCCAGTATGTGGAGACACGGTTTCCTGTGATGCAATAATTCTATCCGGACTCATTGCACTTTGGGGAGTACTCGTCTCGATGACATGGGGCAGAGCAGGACCAGTGTTGGCTTTGCAGGTGTGGTGGGCGTAGTAGACAACTGTGTACATCACAGTTTCAGTGGTGTTGTGTTCCTGTTGCTGCACGGTCTTGGTTGCCATGCAATTCTGCTCATGCTTGTATGTGCACCTATAGTAACTCCTGTTTAATTATGTGTAGTGTGAAGTATTAGATACCTATATGAATGCTAGTAAAGTCCATAGATTTGCAGTTACTCAATCTATATAGGCAAATATGTACCTTTGGTGCTTTGAGTTGGTAATGTTCTTCTGCCCATATTTCCTCCACTGGTGGCCATCATAGTGTGGAACAGGGGTCATATATGATGTTGACTCACCATACCTCCAGCTTCAACATTTTAACATAATTATTATTAGGCACAGAAATTCAAAGATACATGAATGCTATACTCAAAGTGTTCGTTAAATTGATCAAAAATAAAATTTGAGAAGAAAACAGATAGGGCATTCAACAATAGGATGGAAAATTGCATGACCTTTGATATATATTTGTGTGCATGAAATATATTCTCTCTCTTTTATTTATACTATTGGAACAAAGAACATTCATGTTAGGATGCTACTTTACAATAATGAACATCTGTTTGCTATCAATAGAATGTGATAAATAAAGGTGATGCCTCGGCTAGCTTCTTTTGACATCCATGCAAAAAATTAAATATTCCACAAGATCAAGAGGATAAATATATTCTTCAATTCTAATGAACAATATAGCTAGTTGCCTGACACTTCAGGAGAAGGCTGTCCTTTCTAAATAAGGTATCCTATGGCATATTATTAATTAATATTAAAACATGATTGGAGGCCAACAAGATCAATCAAGTATCAGTGTATACTTATAAATGAATAGTAAATTTGCATACCTGCTTCTCTTGAATTTCTTCTTCTTAGTACAACCATCCTTGCAATTAGAAATATTCTCAGCTAATCTCCTTCTGTCTATGTCGATCAATTGTGCACCGTAGTGAGTAGCTGCAGCTCTAATATCGCTTTACTAGCGCAATCTTGTAAGCTTCCAAACAGCTGGGAGACAAGCTCCAATCGTAGGTCGGGTATCATTTCATATTCAGGAAGAATGATGGCCCGTAGCTGGGCTACAAGAGCTTGCACTTTTTCAATCTCGTTGATCGCCGGCTGGTGGTCGCAGGCAAAACATTCAGATTCATCAGCGCAAGTTGATGAAGCTTGAGGTAGATACCTGGTATGAAGCTTCATGCCTCTACCACTGGCAGCCTATTGCTGCTACCTTGATGGCTTAACTTTTGTGAGATATTGTATCTAGGAAGATGTATTATTATGGAATGAGTAATAACATGGTAGGACTAAGTTTGTATGTATATATAGGCGTTGCGAGAAAGCATGGACCCTACCAACTTGCATGAATATAAGCTAGAAAAATGCTGCATCCATAGTTAGCAAGTAGGGTCACATGTATATGGTGAGCGTTCAGACTTTTCTGTTACTTACAAGAGCTAGATAGGTACAATGGTGCATGATTGGTTAGAGGTTCATGTCGGTAAATCACTATGCCATGACTTCAAACCAGTCAATGTCATTAGTGTTTTTAACGTCTATGAAACCTTAGCCAGTGAGTATATATGAATATATACTGATTTCACTGGCAATTGGTTGCTAGAGTGTCGACTACAATTTGGTTATAGGATGGGACTTGGAATTGTATTTGCAACATAGGATAAAATTCGTGTCAAACTCTTGTAACCTGGCAGGCATCATCTCCAACACCAGCAGAATGGTAGACCACAGCTGCTGAGATAACACAGAGACTGATCTTTGACAATCTCATCGACCGCCAGCTGGTGTTCACAGGCAAAACAATCATCAGCACAAGCTAGATGCTGAGGAAGGTACCTGTTCTCGTGATTTTCTCTCTTTCAGAAGTAATCCGCTGTAGCTGCCTTCAATTATTAGCTTGAGTGTGAATGGAATTCGATAGATGCATGGATTGTTACATAATCAGTCATTCAAATATTTGTGGATCCTACCAACTTGCAATTGCATGCATGCATAGTTACATGTGTAAGAAATGCTTGAGGATTATATAGGGGAGAGTTCACACTTAGCTTCCTCCATTACAACTGGTTTGTATCTAAGTTTGAATTCATGTCGGCATGTTCCAGAACATCAAACAGGTCAATGTCGTTCGTGTTAGTCGTCTATACAACCTTGGCCACTCATTAATTGAATGATATATTTTATTTAGAAGTAGTATGATGGGCTTATATATGGGTGAGGAGATGGAAGCTAAAAATGATGAATCGCCAACACAAAAGAATCAGAATGAACTCTCATGCTGGAAGGAACCAGAAATTGAAAGCAAAAAACGATTGAAAGTTTAACTTGGCTAGCTTCGGTGTGGTGGAAAGAAAATAGAATCATGATCATGATAAAAAAGATTGTTCAGATTGAGCTTAGGAAACATGGTTCTGATCCCTGAAGCTCAAAGTATTCTTTGCATATCTTGAATATCCTAGTAATCCAGCTCAATTTCAATGAAAAGTACAATCAAAATCTCTACAGACACTAATGTCGGCGCATAGTAACAAATGGTAGTAGATTTAATGCGAAATGACTGCTTGATACTGAAGTTTTGTCTCTAGCACTCTAATTGTCCCTGGACAAAACGTTTCTTAACCAATTTTGTTTTGACTAGGAATCCGGGAAAAAAAACAAGAGGGGCCTCTTCAGTGACGAAACCAAGGTGACGCGGGCTAGCTTTCACCACCATGATGCTGGGGAGCAACGTCGTGCAAAAGCATCAGCTGCAAGTTGTGTTGGTGCTGAAAGCGTGAAGCATTGCGTGCTGAACAATAGATAATGCAGCAATAATCTAGCCCCTTATCATGTGATGCTTTGACAAGAGATTCAGAAAGAAAACTTCACCAGTAGAGCGATCAGCAATTATGCACAAGTAACGTCCACCACCTCTCAGGCTCTCATAGCTCTATCTAAAGCAACAGCCAACAGCACTAGCCGACCCCTCACTCTTCTCCCTCAAAAAGGTTTCTGAACAATAGCTTTGTTTTGTCTTGACACATACATTATACATGGGTCCAGGCCACACAATCATCACCAGCATCTACTAAAGGATAGGCCTTTGGTGGGCGTTTGGAGAGATTCATTACCTGATTCAGCTAATACTAGTATAACAAAGCAACAGCATGACAGCAGTAGCCGACGTTCTACAGGAGCCATGATACTGAAAAAATGAACAAGAGCAAAGCAACCCTGACAACCAGCCTCTGCTTCTTAACCGCAGCGATGGTGGCCGCTACCACCGCCTCTGGATTTTTCATTTGGCCAAGGTCCTGTAAGCAAACTGATGTTCTGCTGAACCCAGCCAGCCCTGCCCTGATGCCTGAACGCCTCAAAGACAGCAGATGCGTTTTCAGAACGCCTTGAGTATTTTTTTTTTTTGAATGAAGAACACCTTGAGTATAATAGCAGGCATTTGCAGAAGACGCCTCACGGAGACGCCTCAAAGATTCTTAAGGCGTTTTCTCGATACATGTTGATATTCATTTCAACATTGTAAGGGATCAATGCTCGTAGCTTAAGAGGGGAAGGGGTGAATTAGGCATTTTAAAATCTTAGCCTGTGGCTTTCACTACCAATTCACAAAACATAAACTAGATCATGCTATCAAGATATTGATCTAGTGTGAAACTCTCATCCCAAAACAAGTTTTGCAACCTAGAGCCAATCATAGCGAGATACTACACTAAGAAAGTAAAGGCACATAAGTTGCAAGTATGAAATGTGGAAACATAAGAGGTGAGGATGAGGGGAAGCAAACTCTTGACACAATGATTTATCCCGTAGTATCAGTAGTTACTAAGTCACCACTAGTCCACGTTGTTGAAGCACTCACACAAGAATATTGTTTCCTGGTCACCAAGTCTCTTCCGGAACACCCCTTGACTGGCCACAAAGGCTCAGCCACTAAGGCTCACGTCAAGTTCCCCAATCACCTTGATGCCGTCTCCATTAAGGAGCTTCTCCACGAAGGAAGGGGGTCTCCATGTCCCACACACACGGTCGTAGACGCCCCACACCAAGCTGTAGGGTTGAAGACTTGCCAGCGAGTCACTAAGGCTCCAAAGCGCCGGCACACCTTGTACAATTGTGGTTCACTCCTAGAACCGATCACAAGGTAGGCACACCTTGCACTTTCTCTTTCTCTAGGTCTATCCTAGCACTAATCACTCTTCTAAATTTGTGCTAAGCCTTTGATTAATCACTTATGCACTTTTGGTATCGGATGTGTTCTTCATGGGTCTTGATCTCCAATGGACTCCTGCACACTCCAACAACTTCAAATGGGTGAGTGAAGAGGGTATAAATAGCTCAAGGCATCAAAAAGCCGTTGCTCCAACGATTAGTTAAAGTAGACCATCGGATGTTTCCGATGGTATTCTTTTGGGTAGCATTGGAACGTGCTACCAGCCATTGGCCTCCCCGCGTCCAAGTTCTTCACTAACCCATCAAAATTTGTCTAATGCTTCATCCGATGTACCGTTGGAACATCCTGTGTTGAAGGATTTCTCCCTAAAACATCTCTGGAACTTCGCAAAGTAAATATACTTCGTCCGACGGTCCCAACTCCTGACCGTCGGATCATTCGGTGCCATAGGATTTCCTCTGCTTTCCGCGCCTTCACCTCGCAATTCATCCAATGCTACTAGAAATCCTACCATCGGAACATCCGGTGGTCTTGACTTAGACAATTGCCTGCATGTTGTAGCAATTGCTCCGATGTTTGCTCCGATGGGCCATCGGAACATCCGATGGTACTGAATTTGGCTATCAAGAATACCATGACTTGGTGCTTGAATATCATGATTTGGAACTTTCTATGATTTGGTTTGCATACTTGGTACTTACAAACCCTACAAGATAGACAAAGCATTAGTCCCAATAACTATGTTGTCACTCAATCACCAAAATCGCAAACTATGACCTAATGGGACCAGGTTCGCTACAATTCATGATGGAATTGTCTTGAATCGCAAATTACACAGTTATCTTTTTCTTGGTGAATTTTTACATAGTTATCCAATTTTGCTCTTCTTAACATAAAGCACAACAGATGCAACACAGGTGGATATCATCATAAATTTACAAAGCAACAACTGCATCATGTGAACTTATGCAAGCAAAATACATAATTACAACCAATATTTGCAATGCCCTCGTTGGTGACAGTCATCACATCAATGTCATCAATGCCTGATCAAGTCATCATCCATCTGCTCTGCTAAGAGCAAAAAAAATTAAGCCAATGCATAGTACTCAAGTGTGATCTTTAGAAACTAAGGGTTCCGCTCAAGAGGTCAAGTGACTGACTGTCTAAAAATCAAGACCCGTCGGTTTAATATATACCTCTCGATGAAGGCACGACCTCTGCAAGAGAATAGCAGGCCAGTACTTTTATCCATGTTATCATCAACAAGAAAGTAAGTTAGCTTGCTGTTCTGAAACCGCACTCTGCAGGAGGTATACCGGAATGTGGTGGAGCACGCCGCCGGCGAGTTCACGTTCGAGGGCGTCGCCTCTGACCCCACCGCTGCCCCGCACCAAGTCCTTCCGCTCTTCTTCCAGGTCTGCATCATGTCTGTCTTTCCTTCAGTTGGTTCAGAGTCCATGGTTGAACCGTGGGCATGGTGCTCTTCCTCAGCTGCGGCACAACTGTGAAATTTGTTCAGTTGCCGGGCCGTGGCCATGGCGAGATGCATGCGGGCGCGTCACTACAGGAGGAAGGGGATAGAAGAAAGGACGATGGATCGAGGTGCCGCCGTACATGCCGCTCCGGCTAGCCGCGAACGGCTCTTGTCCACGCCCACCGACCGCTCCGTCGGTCCACGCAATCAGGAGCGGGTGCGACACAGGAACAAGGAAGAAGAGGTGCTCGAGGGACGGCCGGCGTCAGGCGACGCTCCGGCGATCGGCGGTGGAGAATCGGACAGGGAATTCGCGATCCAGAATTTTTTTAGAAAATACCCCTCAACTTTATAAATTACTTCCTGATTTGTATCGCCATTAATGATCGCGATCCGAGTATTTACAAAACACCTCATATAATTTAATATAAACCCCTAATCTGAATCGCGAATATTAACCGTGATCCGATTATCGGAAACAAGCCTCTGATTTGGGTCGTCTCCATCCAGTGCCGCACTGCCGCCCGTCGTCCGCCGCTGCCGCCGCCGTCGCAGGGCCACAAAGCTCCATCCTGCCCACCCAACTCCATGGAGTAGCGAGAACTATTCAGTATTCATAATAAAAAATCAAAAGGCAAATTCTGTTTTTCCTTTCCCGAGAGGAAGGCGAAATATGCTTACAAAGTTACAGAATTGGCCAAGTTATTCTATAAAGTAAATCCTACAAAGAATCACAACTTAGAAATAGCAACTCCTTCATCAACCTAGCACACAAACTAATAACGAAGGGCACCAAGCAGTTGAAACTAAGCAGAGAACTACAAAGCAAACTATGAATTGACCTGCTTCATCATTTGCTAAGCGATGTTCTGAACACGATTTTTACGAACTTGTTCCATCGTTGAAATCTGACAGCATCAACAAGCCATCCGCTGCCTCTGTCTCCTCAGGAATCCACCCCTCCCTCGCATAGTTCAACAACGTTAGCATGGGCCTCCCTTTGGCGCGGAGAGCCCCAACCTCAACCATATCACCCTCGCGCACGCCATTCTGTGTCAAGAAAGGTACCCACTCTTGCATAAGGCGGTATTGCCTTGCACTATCGACATACTTGAACCTCATTTTGTAGGAATAGCCGTGTCGATCAATGGCCTCCAACTCTAGCCCATTCTCTTTGTCCACAGACCTACACTCCTCTGGTGTGAGAATGCTCATCAGCGGTGACTCCATGACATCCCGAGGTGAGAATTGCACGCGGGACTGGTTCGAGCAGGAATCAGTGGCAGTTAGAGTCCTGGCAAGAACTGGTGTCACATCGGCCACTCCCAAGAATTGAAGCCCGGAGCTCAAGCTCATGAAAGGTCGCATTGGGGTCTTACGAATTGAGGTCCTTCGACGAGAATGATTGTTCTTGCGACCACGCCGACCAGCACCCTTGGCTTCTTGCATGGGGGAGCTCCTCCTTGTCGGTTCCTGGGTTCCTGTGGATGGAGCAGAGGCTATCGCTCTGTTCTGATCAACAGCACCATTGCTGCCCTCACAAACTGCCACGGTGGCCAGGCAGCTCCTCTTGATCAGCCAGCATGACTCCTCACCATTGCGGTGGTGATCACGCTCCACAGGTTTCTGAACACCCTGAGACGGCAATGCAATGTCCAGGACAGTAACCTCCCAGTCTTGGCGCAGACCATCCAAGCCATGGACGGGGGAGGCAAACACGCAAGGCCGGAGCTTTTCTTCTGTCTTCTTCTCATCCATGGCTACACCAAAACTCCCCCACGCCAAGTGGTGACCCTTCTTGCAGATGGGATTGCCGCCGTCCCAGTTGCCTGCCAATTCTTGCCCAATTGACGACGACGTGGCGGCAGCCGCCGCCTCGGCGATCGCATTGCCACTCTCACGGGCTGCAGCGTTGGACGAGCGCTGCTTCTTGGACGCCCAGATCATCTCGGCGTTGAATTCATGCCCACGCTTTTTATTCACCGGTTCTTGAACATGAGGAGGAGGAGGAGGTGCTAGGGCGGCCACAACGACCACCCCGGGTTCTTGGCGCGAACCAGCCGGACGCTCGGGATTCCCGGCCTTTTCTTGGTTTCTTGCATCCACGGCGCCGGCGGCGCAACTCCCCGTCAAGCGGCGATTCTTGATTGTCTTGATCTTCCGTTTCTTGAACGACGCCAGGAGCGTGAACTGAGGGCCCGCCACACCGCGGCCGCTCGCGGCCGTTCCCAAGGGGGTGGCGATCATCTCGACGGATTTTCCCAGTTCTTGCGGAGAAAAGAGGAAGGAAGAGGGAGGGAGGGAGGAGTACGCCAGGTGTTCGACGAAAGGCCTCGTCTGGGGAACTGCGGCCGGGAAAGGGGCGGCGGCTAGTTCTTAGCGCGAGGAGGTGGGGAGGGCTACGCAGTAGTGGAAATGGTGAGGCCACATCTTGCAGCCGCGGAGCTTTATGGAGCGGCAGGGAGGAAGGATGGCATCACGGTGGGGAGAGCAGAGAAGAGCAGAGGAGGGGGCGAGCGGCGGCGGCAGGGAAGAGAGAGATGGGAAGGCGGCGGCGTGGGTCGGAATGGGGCAACAAGAATACTTGTTTTCTACGGAGTAGGTTTCTATGCACAACCGACTACGGTCTCCCCTTATTCTCGGAAAAATAAATAAATAAATATGTTTTGAGTTCCAGCATGCAAATTTTCCCTTTAATATTATTCGCAAAAAAATCCCTTCAATGTTCTGGCTTCAGTGAACCGGTAAATGCAGTTAACCCGTAAATGATAGTTCTAGATTGAGATCATGAAGTGCCGTAATAACCGCATATCTCTTTCTTTCTTTCTTTTTTACTAGAACTGCATCTTTTTTCTTCAGAAGGGTGAAAGGAACCAACAATTCAACATCGTTTAACGCACGTTCTCTCCACTTAGAGGGAAATGACGGGACGGCACAGTAAAATTCCAGTGCAGCAGGATCTACACGCCATGGACCCAATCTGACCGCATATGCAATAGGTGGTTTGGCTCTGGTTCAATTTATAATAGATGCTTAGTTGTTTATTTTTCTAGAAGACAACCTGAATGTTCTTTTCTTTTTGTAATAGGTAAAATTGCTGAAAATAAAGGAATATTTGTATCTTATAAAATAAAGTAAGTATGTTACTTTTTTTTTGAAGTAGTAGTAGCCGATTCAAGTATGTATATGCTTCCTCTTTTTTCGGTAATTTTACATGTGTGAAATGGTGCCAGAATAGTAATCTTACATGCTAACATTAAGACTCCCTAAATAAGACTATAACATAGTTTATCATCTGGTACATCGATCCTGCTTAACAGATGTAAGAATGCCATTTCAAACACTTTCACTTTCACACACTAGAAGAACAAATTCCAAGAGAAACAAAAGTCATAACAACTATTCATTATGCATAATCATAAGAAACATTTCTGCTTATTTGCCCTGAGGGAAAGGCATAATATGTTTACAGGACACTCAGGACTACTGAATTCGCCATGTTGTTCAGTATATAAGCAGCATCTTATGTTTACTGTAAGAGTGTAAATCCTACTAAAAGAATCAGAACTAAGAAATGGCAGCAACTCCTATATCAGCAACCTATCACACAAACCTACCAAGGGCACCAAGCAATCTAAACTAAATAGACAGCTACAGAATCTTAGACCTTAACTGCTGACCATGAATTAATCTTCTTCAAAAGTTGCAAAGCCATTGCTCCAAGCAAGATTTGCTACAACTTTGTTCCATCCTTGAAATGTGACAGTGCCAACAAGCCTTCCGCCGCCTCCATCTCCTCAAGAGTCCACTCCATACTTCCTGCATCCTCCATATCTGCAGAAGCTGGCTCCTCCCCAGCACCTGCTACTGCTTCAATTTTCTCAAGCACCCACTCCTCCCCTGTACCTTCTGCTGCCCCTGCCTCCTCAGAATTCTGGTCCTCCATTGCATGATGCAACAACATTAGCAGGAGGCGCCCTTTAGAGCGGGAAGCCCCAAGGTCAACCACATCACCCTTGCGCATGCCATTATGCTTCACGAACATTGTCCACTCTCCAATCAGGCGGTATTCCTTGTCGCTGTTGAGAAACTTGAATATTATTTGGTACGAACGTCCGTGTTGATCAAGGAGCTCCAGTGGTACCCCGTCCTCCTTGCCCCCTCTGTTCACTTTTCCTAACTCTTCCTGTGTGAGCATGCTCATCAGCGGCGAGGACAAGATCGACTCACGCGGGAGCAAAAGGCGGTGCGCGTTGAGGTTGCAATCGGTGCTAGTTAGAATCTTTGAAACAATCGGTGTCACATTGGTGAGGCCCAAGCGGTGCAGCTCGGGGCTCAATCTCATGAAAGGTTGTCTCGTGGTCTTGCGATCAGAATGCTTGGCGGCGGTCTTGCAGCGACGCCGCCTGCTTGCCGATTCCGGGGTTCTTCCTGTGGGCGGATCCGAGAGCACTCGGATGTTCTCCTGATCAACAGTACCGTTGCTACCCTTGCAGACTGCCAACGAGGGGGCAGAGCAACTCCTCTTGATCTGCCTGGACGCCTCCTCGACAATCTTGTGGTGATCACGCTTCACGGATTTCTTGGCGCGCCGAGACGGGGACGCAATGTCCAGGACGGCAACCTCTGAGTCTTGGCGAAGCCAATCAAGGCCATGGACGGGGTCGGCGAACACGAAAGGTCGGAGCTTTTGTTCTTCCTTCCCGCCAATGCTCCCTCCCGGCGAGCGGCGGGCCTTCTTGCAGATGGGCTCGCCGCCGTCCATGTCCACGGCCGGTTCTTGGACAATTGGGGACGGCGTGGCGTCAGCCGCCGCCCTGTTCGCCTCTGCGATCACACTGCCGCGTTCACGAGCTGCAGCGACGGACGACCGCGGCTTCTTGGACACCCAGAACATCGCGGTGCTAGCGTCCCGCCGACGCTTTGGCTTCTCCGGTTCTTGAGCCCTCAGAGGAAGAGGAAGCACAAGGGCGACCTGGACGGCCACCTTGGGTTCTTGGCGCGGACAACCCGGGTGCTGGGAATTCCCGGCGTTTTCTTGGTTTCTCGCATCCACGGCCCCACCGGCGGAACCTCCCGTCAAGGCGGCGATGGTCTTCATCTTACATTTCTTGGGCGGCGCGGCCTTGCCCAAGGGGGTGATGGTCATCTCGATCGAGTTCTTGCACGGGACAGGAAAAGAGAGGGGAGGGCGCGGGGGCACGCCAAGTATTCGACGAAAAGCCTCGTCCGGGCAGCAGCGCCGGGAGAAGGGGCGGCGGCTACTTCTTGGGCGATGAGGTGGGGAGAGCGATGCAATTGTGGTGGTGTTGAGGCCACAGCTTGCGGCCGCGGAGCTTTATGGAGCGGCAGGGAGGAGCGGGGAGGGAGGATAGCATCACGGCGTGGGAGGGGAAGGCAGGAGAGCGGATGGGAGAAGAGGGAGGGGTGGAGGCGATGGGGGAAAGGCGGCGGCGTGGGATGATTGTGGGGGGAGAATCGGGATGGAATGGATGCTAGGGGGACTCGCGATCCAGGGGGTTTAAGTTAGGTTTCTATAAATGCGTTGTGTTGTGTGAACGTGCTCTATCTCTTGTGATCGTGTCCTAAACTTTCAGACTTTTTATGTTTTTTTCTAGCTTGTACTGAAAACTAAAAAAAGTACTCCTGAGCACTTAGCAAGTAGTTCACTATTTTAAAAAACGGGTTGTAGAAACAATTGTAGCATGTTTAGGGAACAATAACATCAAAACTTTTCTGGAGCTAAGGTTGTTGAAATTGGCGATTCCGAATCAAATTGTAGATGCTTAGGTAGGGTCACATTCTAGGATCAAGTTGTATAATATAAGATTCAACATGATTCAACAATATATATACACATATATTTCCAATTTATTGTCTACCCCAACGGAGGCGTGAATGTTTATTTGATCATTTGAAACCAAATTTGTTAACACATACCTATCTTGTTCTTGATATACAATCAAAATGTTGATTCCATATCTTTGAGCACTTCTAGATAACAAAGTTAACAACCATGGCACTACAATGAAAAGTAAATTTATTATTTTTTAAGCTTAATATCATGATAGCTTCATATATAAAGTACTTAATACTTTGTAGTTACTTAAGAATTCAGAGTGAGGGATCAGGGATAGGACCCAACAGAATACTGAATTCTTGATAAAGTCATGAAACTTTACGACATCGATTCTATGATTAGGAGGGAGATTGAACTATGATTCTACCAGATACGGTTATTTATGCGTTTTGAGTCACATTGGTGTTGGTAGAATCATAGTTTTGAGTCACATTGGTGTTGGTAGAATCGTAGCATCGACCACGTATCACGAGTTTAACAACCTTGCTTCTATCATTTGCCTTTTTTACTCGTAGACACTAGTAACAAATAAGTGTTGCTTAGGTTGTGTGGAACTTGGATTACAGATTGCTTTATATAAATTTCGTTTGACTTTTAAAACAATGGGTATATTTGTCCTTAAAAGTAGTATTATATACAATAATTTAGCTAAACTTTACAAATATATTTGCAACTGAAAGTATAGTAACCCTGCCGATATCTGAAACAACACTTATTACAGGAAAATTTTATCACTTAGCATATATGAAATTAAAACACGAATGATGCAGAACAAGATGGGGAAAAAAAACGTATATGAGCCGTTTGGTTCGTGCCCAAAGACCCAAACTAGGGAACTAGCCCCATCGAAATTTAAGCCAAGAATTTGCTCGTCCACATTTTGCTAAAAGCTGAAGAATCATCCAATTCCGAGTTAGTGCCAGATTACTGGGCTACTCCCCAGCCGCGTTCCTTTTACGAACACACTTGCATGTTCATGGAAAATTAGAGGCCATCGACTGATTACGGACACACTTGTTCATCAAAATTGGAGGCACGCACGGCACAACCGAGCGGCCAAACGAGCGAAACATCGCTGTTATAGATTTTTCCACTACTTTTGAAATCGAAATGCCATTTTGGTAGAAGGATTTGAAGCAAACAAGAATCCAACAGCAACGATCGGCTAAACTAACGCTAGACGCGGCGACACCTTACAGGCATTTCCACGAGCACCTGTCGAGCGCGGCCCAGCGAAGCAGGATCCGCTGGCTCCGGCTCCGGCCCCGCTACTTCCCTCCCTCACCATCCGCGGCCTTCTCTTCCTTCTTGCCGTCGTCGTCGAAGAGGTCGCCGAAGTTAAACATGTACCCCTCCACCTCGGTGCCCTCCGAGTCGTCGCCCTCCTCGCCCGAGGACGGGATGTCCTCGAACTCGTCCGGCTCATCCTCCACCTCGCCGTCGGAGGTGGAGTACCCGTCGGGCCTCGCGGGCGGGACCCGCCGCGCCATGCGCCGGTAGCCCCGCGCGCCACCCAGGTGCGGGAGCCCGCGGCGGGGTTGGAGCTGGGCTCGCGGGTGGTGGCTCCCCAGTTGCGCGGGCGTAGGCGGCGCCGGCCTACGGGGGTGGCGACGCAACCACGCCGCCGCGTGGCCGCTGAGCGTGGAGGCGGCGCGCCGGAGCATGTCTCGCCGCGACTGTGACAAGGGCTTGGCCGCTTCGCTTGGGTGGGGATCACAAGATTTCAGTTGGCAGTTGGCACGGCGCCCTCTCCGCCCCGCAGTGTTTCCAGGCGATAAGCGACAACTTGTGGTTCCAGGCGTGTAAGCTTTAACCTAACCACGATTCCACCATGGTTTAAATCAGGTGAAAATCCAATAAAACATAATTTATTATGCATCCAGATACACATAGCGTATGTCTAGTTAGAAAAGTCCAAACGACCTTAATTTGAAACGAATTGAGTATTTAAATCTGCTAACCAAACTATCAAATGACATTTCATACCTTCTTGTTTACACGACGGAGCGCAGAGTTAACATTGTTAGGTTATTTCGTAATTTTGCTTAATTTTTTTAGTTAATATAATAGCGTGACTATTGGGCAAAAACAACACAAGATGTATGATCGAACCACCTGATCATCCAACAGCTTCCATGGCAAGTTGACTATGAAGTCAGTGCCATGGATCTCCCACTTCATAGGCAAATAAAGGAACCAGTGATGCTTAACGGGGCAGATACCACTTATATAAGATGACAAATTTCAGATCACACCACAATTAGGGGGTGGATACTTCAGTCACTAGCATCTAAAGCCGTCCACTGTTCTCGGTTCAAATCGACACAAGACATGTACCATAAAGAGAGAAAGTAGAGCTATCTACATAGCATTCTTATGGTCAGGCAAAAGCGAAACCAACACCTTCTTTGGTTTCTCACTCCATTATGGAACCGCAAAAGTCAGAGGAAATCCGCTGCTCCAATCATTCCGTTCAAGCAGCCGCCTGCTGGTTCTTCAACAACTTCTGCTCACGGAATTTCGCAGTGTCAGCACCCTTCACATTGAACTCCATCAGGAGCTCCTCAAACAAAACCTCCAGGTTGGACTTGAAGGATGCACTGCGGTTGCCACGCAATGCTGGCTTATTCTGCTGCGTCAAAGCTGTGCTGCTACTGCTGGATCCTTCACCGTCTTGGCTCTCTTTCTTGTCCTCCTCTTCAGGGACTTTGGATCCAACCTCATGGCCCTCCATGTAGTATTTGCATGCAGCCAGAATGGCACGACCGCGTTCACGGAAGTGGCCCCCAACAAGATCTTCAAAGTGCTGAAATAAGGAATCAACAATAGCATCATATTTCTGGAACCTAGATTCTTCCGCAGCTGAAATAATTATTAGCCTACTACCCAATGCTACTTTGGACATGGACATAGGTGTCGGAATAGAGACCAAACTCAGGTGCCTTCCAAATGTAAACTTCATTTTGACAAAAATCACAATTTAATAAAGTACCACATCAGCAAATCTGTCAATAAATTACCATCCATTTGATTAGTACTCTAACTCTTTTCCAAAATAAAAGAGCCTAAAAGAATTAGCAAAACATTACCTGTGGAGGTCTACGAAGTGAGTATAACATCGTCCTGCATGAGTACTGAAATGTTGTATCATTATAATCCAAGGCAGCCCTCAGTCCCTCAGGGCTATTGGCGTAGCGTTCGTATCCTGGCTCATTGAAGTATGGCATCTCATTCAGTACGAGAGCTTGAATGGAGATTAGCACCTGAAGCATGGTTGATTGAGCTGAGTTCCATTTCTCACAAGAAGAACCCTGCCAGGTGCCTAGGAGGCTAAGACAGACTTTTCCACAAGCATATAAATTTGGATTAAGCCTTAGCCCTCCTGAATGGTAGTATACCACCTGCAAAAGCATCAGCATAAATATTTTTATCAAAATGTGGAAGTGCATTGATGCTAAATGGCCAAAGTTTGAATACTAACTGGGGGAGTAGCAGGATAAGAAGCGGGGAATTGAGCATCAAAGAAGAAAAGGCCATCATGGTAGGGTGTTCCTTGAGGCCCAATCATTACAGCCCTAAGAAGGTCCATTCGATTTTCCGATACACGAACATATATTAATGCTGCACAACAGAACAATATTCAGGTCATGTATTGATGATAGAGATTGCTTAATCTATTTTTTTCTTAAAGTTGAGTCCCAGGGGTTGTAAGCCTGGGAGTTTAAAATTTGAAAATGACAGAAGGATATGCCCCACAACAAGGGTGGCACAATTGGTCTAGCAAATTACTGACCTGGTAAATCTTTCTCCAGGAGACTCCATTCATGCTGGATTCTTTTTGCCCATTCTTTCCTAGCCTGAAACAGTTTGAATATTTATTGATGAAAAAGGTTTCAAATATAAAGGTAATATGGGTAGGGTCTCACCTTTCCAACAGAATTTTTAGCATAGTGATGATCTGAGAAATCCTCAACAGTATCAAACTGTTTGAAAAAGTTATACTTCTTAGCAATTTCCTCCTCTATTTCTGACATCGACTTAAATTTGCCAGGCACATCCCTACTTTCAACTTTCTGCAACCATGGTACTGTAGCCTCCACACCTGGAGGCAGATCTAAATTATCAAATTTATCAGCCAGCAGTTGATTATAATCAGCTGGGTCAAGCTCATAGTCGGATCCATCATTATCATCATCATAGCAGTCATCATCGTCATCTTCAAAATAGTAATCTTCTTCCTCATTTTTTCCATACTCAAACTTTAGCTCAGGTCCAGATGCTTCAAGAGATTTGTTCTCTGTGCTAGATCCAACTTGATCATTAGAAGAAGAATCCTGTAAAGCATGCCAACATTACCAATAAAATATCAAGTAATTCTCAGCACAGCATTGCCATATTTTATGTGTAGTGCATAATAATATGTTTCCCATCAACCAAGAAACAAGTAGAATTGCAAAGTTTACTTGTGCCTTGTCAACTCCACTATTGAAGGCAGGGGGGGGAAAACTTGTTGCATGGCCTCCATTTGAGGCATATCCCCATCTCAGTATTGAGATAAGAAAAAACACATCAGAGTGCTCTCAAACAAAAATCCGTGTAACATATTTACGGAAAATTACACAGAAAGTACACCTAAACCAATGAACCTGTGTAACAGCCATTATGACATTAACTATTCCTTGCAGGTACTGTTCATGGTTCTGCATGGGAATTAGAAGTATTTTGTTACTTGGGATTATTATCATCATATTACTTGTTTCTTTAAGTGTCTAAGGGGGAAGAAGGGATAGCATTGTATCTTATTTAATCAAAAAGAGATGAAATATGAGAAACCTAGTAGTCCCCCAAAATCCTACTACTCTTCTTTGGCCAGCTGTTTTAGATCTATTCCTCCCCAATGGGTTCCCTCCTTCACCTAGCGTTGTTCTACATCAAGCCATTGTTGTTCAACCTCTTTCGTACAGATGTTACCACCATCTTGAGCTAGGTTCACAACACAGAAACAGTGACACTATACAGTCAAGAAAGATAGCAAATTCTATGAGGGGCACAAAGGGTCTGTAAGAACTGCAAAACACAAAATAATGCTCCAGTCTAAGAGGGCTTGATTTTAGGTTGGAGCAACCAGAGGCTCAAGCATGCAGCATTGCATCTCATAAGAAACTACTGCCCTCTTTCAGCAGCTTCTCAGAGAATCCAGATAAAGGAGAATGCCCTGGCAAGGCTCGAAAACAGGAAAATGCAAAGTGTGCATTCACCCAATGAATAAAGAGATGCAAATGTTCTAGGACTGCACACAGGACTACTTGAAAACCTGTAAACATCCCATAAGATCGCCAAGCACGTGCATCTCATCTAACAACTATGTGATGGCAAACTATTTCATTAAAATTATATTTTGTTTTGAAGTTAAGAAACTTCCTAAAAAATCTGCATTCCTCTGATAATTTCATGCACCGTGCATGTTAAAAGACAAATTTACTCTTAGTGCAAGCACACAGGGTAAACTTGAAACTTCCGATTTGCTCTACAAGGTGCAGGTTGAAGCTTCTCTCTTACTGCACAATCTTATACCATGTATTCTGGATAAAACTTTTCATAACAATACATTGTTGCCACTTTTCCAAGCTAATGAACGAAAACATATTCACAATGGCCAATAATTTAAAAGTCATCCCATTAGCTGCTCAAAAATCTATTGTATTCAAAACATAGATAAAACCATATGAAAACAGGCATCTCAGATTCACTAAGGTTAAGATTCCTGCAATTGTACATACAGCATATCATATTGTCCTATATATGCATTCTTTTTCATTATAAAACAGTGTGTTGGTCCTGGTGACAGCGTCTGATCTAGGGATCTTCTGTGGATGATGGCATCTAAGCAGATATGTACGAATGCAGCAGTAGGATTCTACATCTTGCTCAAACAATGTGAATTTTGTATGCAATTTCAGGACTTAAGGATAACTATTTGTGCATGGTGGATTTTGTACTGTATCTTTAAAGCATTGATTTGTTCCAGGTCAAGTATCTGTGGACAAATACGAACTGAAGAAACATCAAAACTTTCTCGCTGCAAACAACGTACAGTGTCCAATATCCACCAAATCAATCATATACATGTCCCAATTGCAGAAAATTACATAACATCACAATCAAATATTAGACCTATGATGAAACACGTGTAATTAGAGCAATGACAACAGAATTAGTAAAAGGTAACCCCAAGCAATACTCAGAACATTACAAATGCCAACAGCAATACAACATCAGACGTACTAAAACCAGTCGGGTTCAAGATATTGGACCACAAACCCGAAGAAATGCTTGACCAAGGTTCCAATAACATCTATCCATACCCGCAACACAGAGCGGAAAGGAATACAATTGTACCCCAATAATATATACAACGAAAATTGCCCCCCCAAACCCAGACAAAACCCTACGGCCGATACGATCCATCCTGGTAAATCCCCATACCACGGCGCCCAAACAGTGCACACGAATTCCACCAAAGCCTAGTAACCCACAAACGCAAGGAAACAAGGGCAAGATTAAACGATCTCTCACCATGAGCGAATTTCGCCGGCCCAAAGAACAGAGCTTGAGGCAAAACCCTCGCACCATACTATGCCGCAATAATGTACTCGAGAGCCCCCGAAAGCGAACACGACGATCGCACCAACCGATTGCAGGAGAATCGCGAAGATAACGACGGGAAACAGCCAACGGGACGAGCGAATTCCCAGCGCGTAAAAGGCGGGCCTGGGACAGGGAAGGAGGGCGGGTGGGTACCTGGCAGCGCTGGCGCTTCTGCTGCTGCGCGGCGTCCCACGCGGCGGAGTAGTCGGCGGCGCGGCATGACGAGGAGGAGGCGGCGGACCCGGTCCCCTGCATGTGCGGGTACCTGCGGAGAGATCAGAGAAAACCGCCGTCGGTAACAAAATCGCCGAAATTATCCAAGCAAAAAAAAACAGAGAAGAAAAAAAATTCCCCGATTCTTCGCGCGATGGGGGAAGGCAGGGAGCACGGACCCTGCGGCGTCCATGGTGGCAGCCCAATGGCCGGGGAGCGGCGGCCGGAGCCGGGGGCGGAAAACCACGGGCTTGGGGGCCGGGCAGGCGGAGCCGCGGGTTTGCGAAGTGGGGAGAGGGTCGGAGGGAGGAGGAGGAGAAAGATCAGAAAAGAGCGAGAGATCGCGTGTGCGCGTGGCGAGTTATCGCGGCGGCACTCCCCTGGAACCGTTCGCGAGCTCGTCCGCCGCCGTCGCTTCCACGTGGGCCCCGCCGCGTGCCGCAGCGCCCCCAGCTCCCCGGACGGCCCACCGGTCAGCGGAAGGATTTTGGGGCGAGTGGGGCCCACGGGGATGTCGTTTGTTTTATCCTTTTGGGCGAGGACGACCCACTCGGGGTCCGTTCCGACTTCCGAGTTCCGACCGAAGAGAACTAGCGCTTGCCCCCCTCGGAAGCCGTGCCGCGTCCACCCGGACCCGGGCAACGTAAGTCAAGGTGGGGCCGGCGTGTCAGTGGGGGAATGTGCGGGGTGGGGACGTGGGGTGTACCTGCCCGGCTGCCCCGCCGGCCCGCCCTGCCCCTTTCCTCGTGCGCGTTTCAGTTCAGCGAGGCCCTAGGGATCTTCGCTGCCGTGTGGGGCTGGGGGTCCCAGTGCGGCTCATCGGGCGGGACGACGCGTGGCGTGTGTGTGTGTGTGTGGTGGGTGGGGGGTGGGGGTGGCGGGCTGACCCGGTTAGCGTCCGTGCGACCGTGCTGGGGACGTCGGATCTTCTGCTCCAAAGGGTGTGTACGGCAATCTTCCCTCGCAAGCCATACTGACCGCGTGACCGGTTCAGCAACTTCAGCCAACAACATTACATCACAAAATAGATCCGGACCTTTTTCAAAAAAAAATAGATCTGGACCAATAACCACGATCATGTTGCGGATCTACGGTCAACCGATGTAAAAATAACAACATTCCCAGCAAAATAGGACATGTCCAAGCATATTCTACGACAAGAAATCTCTACCTCATCAGGAGCAAGTAGATCTACAGAGCACGTGGTAAAAACTTTACATTTCAAGCAAGAATCACCGACGTTGGAACATACGACGAATCGGAAGGGCACAACATCGAGATAGCACCGAGGGGTGGAGGGAGGGGGGGAGAGTGATACAAGGAGAGAGAGGGAAGATACAGACCAGAGAGTCACCGGTGCTCCGTCGACAAGGCACGGCGAAACCCTAGCAGCGGCGGCGGGAGCTTAGGAGCGAGCGCGTCGGCTGAGGAATGAAGAGTAGCGGCGCCTAGTGGTGACCCTAGCACTGGAGTCGTTGTTATATATAGGTGGCCAGCGGCTGGACCGGGTACATTGCAAGAGCCAAAGCGCGGGTTGTATGACCTTTTTAGCCAAAGATAGCTCCATTTGTACGTAGAGCCAAGCCAAGCTGGGGGTTGCATATCTCAGATCAGGCTATGGGCCCTATTTAAGCAACAAAAATGGGTTGGGTGTCTAACGGGCCGTGGCCCTAGCTAAGGATTAGCCACCCAACAAACGTGCCCATAATTTTCAAAATGTTTTTATAATGTTCTGGTACCGAAGAAAACTATCTTGATAGATTAATAAATTTTTTGTTGAGAGAAAAAATTGTCTCGCAAGCAATAGTTGGAGCATGACAGCATCATGGTAACATCATCGACAAGGATGATGAAAAGTTTGTTTGCTCCCTTTTTCCCAAAATAGCAGTGTTCCAATTTTTAAAAGATATCCTAACATAACAAATAATTGTTCTAGCCGTATAAAATGATTGGTAGGATAAAATATTCGGACCCTAAGAGGGAAATACAGTGAATTATTAGCACTTAAGACTATATCCGAAACCCCACTAAATGGTTGCTCAAGATAAACCTGAACATGTTTAATTAGTGTGCTTTTAGGGGATGATGGATATGTCTACAAATTGCATAGACGGCACTAGAAGCGAGCCACATCCGGTAGAGCTTTAGATAACCCATCGAAGAAAATGAATCATCACATACGGCTCATATCCTTAGGCACACACGATTTTGATTGCAAAAACCTAAGGGTAACGAGCCGTCTTTGAAAGGGCCAATCCATACAGGCTGCAAAAACATCATTTGGAACGAGCCGTCAAATCAAATATATCCGCTAAGGAATGTATATTGGTATGAGGTTTATATCGATTTTTTAAGCAATGTTTCAAGCACATATGCAAAATAGAAGGAAAAGGCAAAACCATTCCGAGTCTTTTTTTGGATCAACAGTGGTACAAGTACAACTACATTTGGCTGCATCATTGTTGTTCAGTTCCAGGTTCATTAAGGGTGCTTTTGTTGGTTTTTCAATATGATTTTACTTTTGCAAAAGCCAAAAGCCAACTGAAGTGTCTAAAAGCATTATATACTTTTGTCCAAAACTAGTAAAAAAAAATCACAACGGTTCGTTTTTTTCTTCGTTTTCAGTCGCGCGAGAGAAGCCGCCGCCGGGCGCGGACTCCGTCGCGGCGGGGGCCGCCGGGCGAGGGCTCCGTCGACCCCGTGCAGAGCAGATCAGATGGCGCCCCCGTCGTCCCCGCCGGGCCTGCGCCTGGTCGACCGGATCCGCGTCTCACCGGCGCCGTCCGATTCTGCGCAAGAGCATGCGCTGCCGCTCACCTTCTTCGACGTGGCCTGGCTCTTCACCAGCCCCGTCGAGCGCCTCTTCTTTTTCCGCCACCCGGACCCGTCATCCGCGCTCCCGCTTCTCAAATCTGCCTCCAGGAACCGATGGAACATGGCGCGTGTAGTCTGTATCTCTGTCGCTATCCCGTTCGTCACTTGTTACTGGCTTGGGTAGGCTGGAAATTTCTCCGTTGGAACCATAAGTTGATAATACATGGAGGGTGAAGATGAAGGACAGAGCCAGATGATGCGTCAGGGGTCAGGCCGTCTCACTCCTATCAACTCTCCTTGAGATGGTAGCTCCGCAATGAACCGGAGCAGGGAGGTCTTCTCCTGATCAGAGCACGGCTTGGCATGGGAGGCCATGGAGAGCAGCAGCACGGCTTGGCATGGGAGGCCATGGAGAGCAGCAGCACGGTGAGGGCGAAGCCGGAGAATGGCATGGCTGGCTGGTTGCCGCTGCTTCTTGTTCTTGCTGCTGATGTGAGCTGCTGCACGTGTTTCTCTCTTGAACCTTACCGGCATGGAGGGACCTAATGAGGCTCTGCTGAAATGCAAGCTGTTAGCTGTCTAGTTCTGCAATGCATTATGCAATAGGCTTGCAGAACAGCATGAAGGATAATACTAAGGAGGTGTTTGGATACGAGGTACTAAAAGGAGGGTCACATTGGATGTTCGGATACTAATTAGAAGGACTAAACATGAGCTAATTATAAAACTAACTGCAGAACCCCTATACTAATTCGCGAGACGAATCTATTAAGCCTAATTAATCCATCATTAACAAATAGTTACTGTGGCACCACATTGTCAAATCATGGACTAATTAGGCTTAATAGATTCATCTCGCGAATTAGACTCCATCTGCGTAATTAGTTTTGTAATTAGACTATATTTAATACTCCTAATTAGTATCCAAACATCCGATGTAACAGGTCCTAAAGTTTAGGAGGGTGTATCCAAACACCCCCTACGGGAGTATGGGCATAAACAACTGCTGTCAAATCTGCTGATGCTAGACTGATGACTCACTGCTCCAAAAGCTTTGCCAGAATTCATGTCGTCTTCCACATGATAAGGAGTTCGAGAGATGTGATGTTGATGAGGAGTACTTGGTACAACATACAAATGGCACGAGACAAACACAAGGAGATGAGAGTGACGATGTGGCAGAATGAGGATACTATAAATACCATTCATACTAGGATAGCTGATGCTTTAGTTAGTGTAAGAGGAGGACATTAATGTTGAGGGATGACATCATTGTATAAACTTTTTGATGGATATTGTTCTATTTATGTGGACCAATCACTTTGATGGGTGAAGAACATATAAAATTTATTTTTTTCCTTTCTAAAATAGTCATTTATATACGAATTAGTGAACACATTATTTTATTACGAACAATTTGCATATAAACACACCCACAGACTTTTAGGGGCATTACATGTATTTTTTACACAGCCTACAGTTTTACAGCTGCTCTAATCAAATGATCTTCTACTTTTCCCACAGCTCACAACTCACAGCAGCTTTTCCAAAAACCACAATCCAACCAAACACACCTTTAACTTTAGATCCACCATTAAAATGAACACTCCAACCGCAGTTCTCCAAGGCACTAGCTCCAAGTCCATTAACTTCATCTCCATGAGACTCTGTTGCAAGAGTCGTTAGGTCAAGTGGGTGGTTGCCGACTACTGGTAATGTGTCAGATACAATTTCAGGATTACAACCCAAACTAGGAACCCCATAGATACAAAC
Organism: Setaria italica; assembly: GCF_000263155.2. Lineage (NCBI taxonomy): Eukaryota > Viridiplantae > Streptophyta > Magnoliopsida > Poales > Poaceae > Setaria > Setaria italica. The sequence goes on along the minus strand of NC_028452.1, from coordinate 5,248,864 downwards.
CAAATGCATTAAACTCGTGACCGAGACCTCTCCGGCTCCCCCCTGAAAACCTGCATCCTGAGTTCCTGACATTTCGTTCTGCAAAGAACAGTAACCTCATCCGGGAAGGGAGAATCTTTCGTTCTCTGACAAGCTTCCAATTAAGCATCTCTGTTCACACTGAGAATAATGGTTCTCTGAAACTAAAAAAAGTTGTCCCTCCGTTCCAAATTGATCATTTTATGTTTGACCAAAATTATTATAGAGAGGATTATAAAGATTTATGACGCCGAATAGATATACTATGAAAATATGTTTAATGAAGAAACTAATGGTACTTATTTAGTATCATGAATGTTAGTATTTTATTGTATAAATTTGGTCAAACTTGAGATGCTTTGACTTCCAAAAAAATTGAAATGACTTACAATTTGGAACGGAGGGAGTATTACATACACGGTTTACAAGAAAAAAAAATATAGTCAGGATAGATGGCCGACACTCCTGGTGAAAAGCTCGGTGCTCTTGCTCGTGTTCGTGCATACGTACTCGTGCTCGTGGTAGCGCTGCGTGTGTGCACGGCGACAGGTGATGCCTACGGCGGCGGTGGCCTCTCCGTCGACCATTACGACACGAGCCCTGCCCGCAGTTGGAACGCGTCGTCAAGGAGTCCCTCTCGCCGGTCTTCGCTGTGGACCCCACCTCGCCAGCCGCCCTCCTCAGCCTTCTCTTCCACGACTGCCAAGTCCATGTACGTGCGCCGCCTTGGTCGATGATCTATATATATGCAAATTTTGTACAAACGTTTGAACACGAATTATTTTTCGCAAGGTGTGGGATCGATCATTTCATACATGCATTAATGTAGGAGGTCACACGCTGGGGGGCAGCCACTGCATAAACGTGAACACTGGCCGAGAGCGCCGCGACGAGGGCTACGAAGCCACGCTGCACCTGAAGGAAAATTAAGCTTTAAGTTTTATACAATATCCCTCTTAAATTTACACATCATAATATAGATACTTATGGCTCTCTAAAATAATGAGCAACAAGAGTCTATAGATACTTATGGCTCTCAAAAAAAGAGCAACAAGAGTCAAGCTTTAGTTAAAGATATTATTTTACTTCAGTTGTCACTACCAATTCCTTGATTTATGAGAGTCATTTGTTATGAGTAGCGATACTTCCTTTTTTTAGAGTCACTATTAATTATACGAACCCTTATGGTCCACTGTTTTGACTCCGTTAGGAAATCCTGCTTAATAAAAGGCATATACACTAACACAAGTAATTGAAGATGAGACCTTTCTTATTTAGATGATTATCTAGGGTTCATTAGAGACCCTTTTAATCATGTGCCTCGTAATCCCACTAATCTTCTTCGACTTTATTACTTAACAAGGTAATGCTTATCTGGTATGTACGTAATAAATTAAAATAGTACCCTCTCAAGTTGGAAGCTAAGTTCAATGAGCCATATGCACAAGCCATCATAATTCGGTATCTTTACAGAACACATTTATTTTCTGTGGTACCAACTAAAAAATATGTGGTTATACTTTAAAATTTCCAACCATAATTCTTATCTTTAGAAGTGATTAGTGTAATGTTCTCACTTTAGTGGGCAAGCATCTCTATCTTAATGAGACGTTCTAATCTCCCCCTCAAAATGTGGGTTTATTAGTAAAGTGATCCACATTTTGATGAGCTCTCATTAATCCAACTTCTAAAGGAAAGCATGAAGAGTTAACATGCTCATTGTTCCCAATAATGCAACATAGAGAGGCATATTCTATTTAGCAGAATTGAGGATGAAAGTATAACTTAAGCTGTCTTATAACAGCTTCAGCATCATCCTCATCCATATGTAACTCCAAGAATTATCTTAGACTTTTTTTTATTATTATTCCTAAGAAAATATTGACAACATGTTGATAAGGTTGCTAACTTTACTCAAAATGCACATTAATATAATCAGCTAGGGTTCATTTTCTCAATCTGTGCTTTATGATTGAAATGAACTCAAAGATTTTATAGATTTCATATGTCCTAACTAATTATTGTTAGAGAACTTTATCCAACATGGGAATTGCTCCCCCAGATCCTGACATACTCTTGAGGGACATACATTTACGCTACTCCTGCTAAGCATATGGTAAACAATTCATTGAATTCTTATCAATGTACTATTTACCAAAACTTTTCTAATGGTAGTTCATACTCATGTGCATAATTAATTATATCCTTAAGAAATAATGTACTAAAATTTAGGTACTATTACTCAATACTTTCTCATAATGCTTATGTACCACTATCTTAGTGTCATCAACTTTTCTCTTATTCAATCCCTTAACCTTATGAATATTCATCTGCCTCATTTTGCCATAAGCATCGGCTCAGGCCCCTTTGTTAATTTTCCTTTAGAGCCACGTTTTGTACGTGAACCCACGGTAGTTCACTATTTTGACTCTATCAGAAATAGCTAATAGGTGAGGAGGCAACAACATCAAAACTAATAATCGCAATCTTATGTTATTACGCAGGATGAATATTACTTCTAAAGTTTCTACTTTTCTCATCGGTACTTCTTATACAATACCCTTTAGCTACAAGTGGAATAAAATCTTTATCAATTGGTGGAAAGAGATGTTCCACTTTCCCTTTCGAAAATGTGGAATACCACAATCTGATGATCTCTTGTGATGCTTATATTCCACTTTATCTTATAATTATGTTGGCCATACCAATTTATTTTAGACTTAACCAACTCCTTTTATTTGAACACGCATTTCTTTTCTCTGAACTTGATCATTGTTCACCTTTACACTAGGAGCAATAACTTAGCAGAGTGAACTCAAAAGTCCTGATCAATGCTAGATGTGCTTAAACAATTTTTTCTAGGGATTGCTCCCCCACATCCTTACTAGCATGATCATAGAACGTAAACTTTTTTAATCAGATTGCTCCCATTAGTCATTCAACTGATGAGAAAATCGTTGGATTCTCGTCATCGTTCTAAATTTGTGAAGACTTTTCTAATGAGAGTCAAATTTGTGTGTATGGACAATTATCTCATTTATATTGCTTATAGGGTACTGAAAAGTAGCCGAAACTTATGGCTGAATAGGGATATTACATAAACGCATTGGTATTCACGATAAATGCGAATAACAATCTACCATGATAGAAATCCACATCTAGATTTACATCATGTTGACACTAAAACTTAATAATTCTACTTCGCATCACCGTTGGGCAGAAAACAAAGAAGGAATAAATAATAGTCTGACAAATGAACTACCTATAGAAAGGACTAGTTCACTAATATAGGTGACAAATAATTACAAACAACTTTGGTCAGTATGTAATCATGAGCCATCATAAGTTCTTGGGAATGTCATTAGATCTCTAATTAGAACTTCTCGTTGGTTCCATCCCAATTAGAGACATTTAAAACACACCTTACCATTACTTATAATGGATAATAAAAGGTGCTACTAAGAAATCCGATGACATTATTATATTTCTAACCAAAATTTCTCATTGGTCCCATTTTAGTTAGGACAGACTTAATCATAATAGAGTCTTAATATGGAAGCATAAAACTTATAGCGTAAAATTAGAATCTTTAAATCCTAATAATACATAAAACTTAAAACTCAGTTGCTTTAGCCTCTTTCTTAACTTTAACTTATATTAAACAAAGGCACCTTCATATTAAATTGATTTTGCACCACCGTTGGGCAGGAGCAAAACAACATTAAAATAGCTGAGAATAATTTTGCATCACCGTTGGGCAGAAGCAAAATAAGTTAAACTAAACATTCATGGGCAAGCAATTAATAACAACGTTGGTCCGAAATTGATTGTGTGTCCAAGAATTACATCAAATAATTCTTAATAAATCTCACATAAGCTCGGAATATCATCACATAAAGCAATTTGTGTAATTATGCAACTTAGCCATTTAATTGGCATAATTAAACAACTCATAGAAAATATAAACTGAAAACATTAAATGTAAAGGTAAAACTTCAGACGGGCTGAGAAAACTTCAAATCAACCTTAAACTTCGATTCAGCCCGCAACGGCCCATGACTCATGCGTGCTCAGCTCTCCTCACGTGGCCCATTTTCCCTTCCGGGCCCAGCACGACTAGCAGCTTAGCACAGCTCGACCTAGCTCACGGCCTAAGTCTGCCCGCTGGCCTGCTAGAGGCCCGGCCTGCACGCTGCTTAGCTACGAGCGATGACAGCCAATGGATGGGCTGCCAATTCGGCCCAACGCCGCTCGCCACCCACCTAGGCTCTAAGCCCGCTAACTCCCTACCTCCTCCATCCATCTGGACTGTCTACTCCAGATGGACGGCTCAGCGCGTTCCTTGGGGAATCAAAACCCCCCCGAGTGCCGCCTCCTCCCCGGAACCCTAGCTCATTTCTCCTCCCTTTCTCTCACCTCTGCGCCATCGCTCTCCTCCGACAGCTCCGACGCCACCCGCCATCGTGCCAGCCGAAATGCGCCACCCACGCCTTGCGCCACCGCGAGCCCTCTCGCCGGCACCGCGTGTGACTGAGTTGCACGTGGTTCCATCGAGGGGCTCCGCTGGGCTGCTCTTATGGTGGGCGATGGCGCACGACCTCAAGACGATGGCGGCGTCAGTGGCTGCAAGAGGCGTGGCTCGTCTACGGCGGTGTGCTGGATCTCCGTGCGGCCCGAGCTCATGCCGCGTGGCTAGTCTCGCGTCGCGCCTGGCCTGCGCGGGACAACCTTATGTCCCATGCTCAAGTCACGGGCCTACGCGGCTCGTCGAAGAAGAGCGCCGGCGTCCACTTGTGGCAGCAGCTTCATGCCACGCGTGGCCGTCGGCCAAACCAAAGGTAGGTTTTCTCATCCTCAGGTTGGGTTAGGGTTACTGATGGAGAAAATTTTGGGGATCTCTTTGTGAAGTTGGGTTTTCTTCTCATGAATCCAAGATTCTTTCGATTCCCCTCCTTCTAATTGCTGATGCACATTCAATTTCATGAATTTGAACACTAATTGCGTGAATTTTGGACTAGCAGTTGGGAAATTGGGGAAAATAGAGATGAACCCTAACCCTAATCACCTAATTAACATGAAATAGGGCTCAATTAGGGTCTAATATGCTAACTTAGGCATGTAATGTGGCTCATTGATCTAATCCGGCACTAACAGATCAAAGTTAAACTTAAACTTGAACTTGAGGCTCAAACCGAACTAGATTAAGGTACATGAATTCACACTTGAGACTCACGGTATAGATAAGAGGGCATAACATGTGAAAATCTCATCTGTTAATCTTGCAGTAAGCTAATTCCCATATAGGCAAGTAGACATTGCATCTAATCACGCATAAAAACTTGAACAGAGAAGATGCATCACTAATTGCTCACTTAATCCCGATCTAAACCGAATCTTAGAGCTCATGATTAGACTAAACCGGCTCTGATACCAAATGTAGTAAAAAATATATTACTGATTCGCAAGATCTGATAGCCTAATGACATGAACACCTAAGATCGTAATTAATTAAGACTTAATCTCACTTACATGTGCATTCGTAGATGCCCTTAGACTGCTGATGTTCCCGTGCCTGCTTGAGGGAGCAGGCATGGCGAGGATGATCTCCAGACGAGAAACACCATCACCAGAAGGACAGTGGCTGGCGGAGGCCTTCAAGTGTGTGACCGTGCAAAGGGGCTAGGAGAACTCTTTTTCTCATCACGTTTGGACTCAAGGGGCCCTTCTTATAGCACGGCCGCACCTGGGACCTTATCGTTGGTTGTTAGGTTGTTGCCCTTGACTAGGGCAACGGGGTGGCAGTTGGCCTCTTAGGACTCGATCCTCTCTGACTAAGCCAAGATCAATTCCAACAGCGGCCACTGCGTCAATGTGGACACCAGCCAGGAGTGCCGCGACAAGGGCTATGAAGCCACGTTGCACCTGCTATGCCCGAAGAAGATCGTGTCGCCGCTGGTCATGAAGGTTCTGGTCGTCCCCAGCGACCTGATGCCGACATTGTTCTACACGCACTACTTCCGAGGCGCGACGGTGGGCCGCGGGCTCTTCACCGTCGACACCTACACGGCGGGGCACGTGCGGTGGTTCGCGCACGACAGGGAGGGCTTCTTCGGGGCCTTCGCCTCGACGTTCGTGAAGCTCGCCGGGTTCGGCGTGCTCACCGGCGAGGAGGGGGAGATCAGGAAGCGGTGCGACGTCGTCAACCACTGATCGGTGCTGGTTGCCGACGTATATGGAATAATCTAGCGGTTGTGATGGTTGGTGACGGTGTGGGACTGTAATTAATTATTGTGTGGTGTTGAATTTTTTTTTTTGACAACGTGGTGTTGGATTTATATTGGTGGAGCTCAAACTATGCATATTGTTGGCATATATGGAATTAATTATTCTTCCTCTTGCATCCATTTCCCACGTGCTTGTTGCATATTGTTGGTCTGTTTTCCCATGCGGTGGGCTTACCAATCTCACGATAAAGTTGGCCCATAGGCCTCATGCACATGACAGACACACTAGGCCTTTTTAGGGCCTAGTCGATCTCTTTCCGCAATAGACGGGACTGACTGAGTGGTCCCAGGATTAGGCCCATCGAAATGAGTCATAAAGCCCAAATCAAAGCTAACTTTCCTTTTCGCAGCGAAAGGGACGAAAATTCAGAACCAATCCCAACGCACTTGCTCAAACATTTGCATGTCTTACTCTGCGCGGTTGCTCTTGAGTCTCCGTGGGCACGACTATCGCACTCCCGCACGTGTATATGTTCCATGGTAGGTGACGAGTCTTTTGCATTTCCTGGTCCCTAGCGAAAGGGTTGTTGTTCTGTGGGTGTCGAAAGAATCCTATCCGGACCACCGGAGAATGGTGTGTGTGTGGCTAAGAACATAGTCTCGGTTTAGGGAAACCCAATGGCACCTTTGGGTTTGTAAAGTTCATGGATCATTGGCTGGATCTGCAGGCCCAAAAATGAGCTGAATACTTAGGTTCAAACGTTAGTTTAATGGTGCTCTGTTTTATTTTGATTTCGAATTAGAAATGTAGTATGACTGAACTTCTTTACTCAGCACAAAAGGAAGCAATATGATTCCAATTTCTTCTCAAAAACAGAAGTACCTTCGTATACAATTTAACTAGAAAAATCCCTTGCATCCAACAAGTTGATAGTACAAATTTTCTTTACATGGCTAACTAATAATAGCCTTAACAATTCATTTGACAGAGCCCTCTTAAAAAAGAAGCCCTTCACATGGAGAAAAAAAAGAAACAAAGAATACTGCCCTTAAAAGCCCATCAACAATTTGTACATCCAACAAGTTCCACACTGGAACTATTTTACAACAACCCTCTCTAATTACCTTGGCCAATATAATATCTATATATATCATGTATGTAAGCCCATTGCCGGGCCTGATCGTCAGCAGTCCCCATTGAGCAGCGGCTCGTGCGTCTTGTTGACCACGAACAGTGACTCGTAGACGACCGCGGCGAGGGACCCACCCAGCAGCGGGCCGAGCCAGTAGACCCAGTGGTGGGTCCAGTCCCCGGTGGCCAGGGCCGGCCCGAAGGACCGGGCCGGGTTCATGGACGCGCCGGTGAAGTTGCCGCCGGCGAGGCTGTTGGCGCCGACGATGAGCCCCGTCAGCAGCGGGCCGATGGTGCGGACCTGGCTCCGCGGGTCCAGGATCATGGCGTAGGTGACGAACAGGAGGGAGAAGGTGAGGATCACCTCCATCACCAGGCCCTGCATCGGCCGGATGCCCGCGCCCAGGGCGTGCACCGGGGTCACCTGCATTGCGCATTTGGAGAATGCTTTGGTTAGCATTCTGAAATAATGTTGATCCAAGCCATTTTCCACGTTCTACGTGTCAGTTTTTCTTTTAATATCATTCTGTAGCTTTCTTGCTCCCTGACAAAAAGAATCCCTACATTATATTCCTGTGGCAGGTCAGATTGGTGTCTTCAATGTTTCATTTTAGTTCTTAAGAAAAAGGGGTGTTAAAAAAATATTGGTGACTTCACTCAAGTCTTTTATTCTCTTTTTTGGTGAGGATCGAATCTTTTGTTTCCACCATCATCTAAAAGAGCAAAAAGGGATGTTAAGGAAAGATTGGTGACTGAGTTCAGCATAGTCTTTGTATTCCATCATCTAAGAAAACCAAAAGGGATGTTAAAAAGAAGATTGGTGAGTTCAGTAAGTTTTTTTGTTCTTTTTTTGTGAGGATCAAGTCTTATTGTTCCATCTTCTAAAAAAACAAAAAGGGATGTTAAAAAATATTGGTGGGCTCATTCGGTTCTAAGCGGACAAGATGTAAGCTGGCTATATATACATTATTATTACCCTGTCTAAGTTAACGACAAGTATGATAGTATGACTTAGGCCCTGTTTGGTTCCACATGACTAAAGTTTAGTCCTATCACATCGAATGTTTAGATATTAATTAGGAGTATTAAATATAGGTTAATTACAAAACCAATTGCATCAGTGAAGGCTAATTCGCGAGACGAATCTATTAAGCCTAATTAATCCATGATTTGATCATGTGTTGCTACCGTAAATATGTGCTAATTATGGATTAATTAGGCTTAATAGATTCGTCTTGCGAATTAGCTATGGTTTATGCGATTAGTTTTATAATTAGTTCACGTTAACATCTGATGTGACCCGAACTAAAAATTACTCCATGCATCCAAACACACTTACTGGCTCTTCAACTTCTGAAAGGTCACATTTGATAGCACCTTGGTAACTTCACGAGCAATTTTATGCAAATCAATCCTTACATCAGCAAATCTGATCTGCTAAGTTGGTTATCCTTTATGACTGTAAACTTGTTTTAGTTAGCTGTACAGAAGAGACTTCCATGCTTCTAATGTTGGATTGATCATAGGCTAAAGAGAACTAAAGCTCGGGCACCGGATAGATAGGTGAATGATACAAACTTAGGAGGCCATCAGGTAACTTATGAATCAAAGACACAACTTTTGGTGGAAAAGATTGTTTAAGCACTGCATGTTTGTGTGAAATCTGAACCTCAAACCTACAAGCTTTCATGAAAACTGAACTTGTTATAACTCATCCTAAACTTAAAATACGTACAGATATATTAAAATTCATCACTTTTAACGAAGGAAACAAACAATTTAGTATCATATAGCCACAGTTTGGGTCTTCAGTTTTTGATCGAGCACTATGTGGCTCCCTAACTCCTTATCTGTTCTTTTTCCTTCGAGAACGTTCTGATAGTCACTGTTCTTTTGTGAGGTAGGAGTAATTGTTACTACTCTTCTTAAATACTGGCCACAGCGTCTAGAACAAAACAGTTCAGTTTTTGTTATGAAAAAAAGTTTTCTTCGCCCTTTTAATAAAATCCACAAAAAGTAAGCAAAATTAAACAAAATATTTACCCATAAGCCCACCCGAGCCCGTAAAAAAGGGCCAGGGTCACCCATACATACATACCGTTACAAATACGCGTTCCAGGCATATTCAGGCCCAGCCCAAATTAATTTGAGACAGACAAGCATGGCCCGCCAAAACCTGCCGAACAATCGCAGTCCGACAGCACGACAGCCCAAATCAATTCGAGCCTCATCGAAGAAGAACGCAAATTTTCCGTCCCCTTTCCCCGGATCCTCCGGACCGCGTATGTAAAGCAGAGTAAAAATAGGTAGTAGATCCATGGATGGATTGGATGGGACGCGTACCATGCCGCCGGTGAGGTAGCGGAGGAGGATGCAGGCGAGGGAGGATGCCAGCAGCTGCGCGGCGACGTACAGCACGGTCCGGAGCTTGGAGAGGTGGCCCCGCACCATCATCGCCACCGTCACCGCCGGGTTCAGGTGTCCGCCGGAGACGTGGAACCCCGCCGTCACCAGCACCCCCGCCGCGAGCGCGTTCGTGATCGCCACCGCCGCCAGCGCAGCCATCGGCATGGCCTCGCCTGCCTTCACACCAGATCCTGCTCCAACCATACCAAAAGTTAGGAGGAAAAAATTCTTTCTTTCTTTCTTTCTTTTCATGGGGAGAAAAGGAGAGAGGGAAATTGAGCGGACAGGAGACGGCCGTCGGCCAGGCACAGGCAGCAGGGGATGCATGAGGTTATTACCGGCGGCCATGGCGGCGGAGACGACGGTGAAGACGAAGAGAAAGGTGAGGACGAGCTCGGCCAGCACGGCGCGCACGCAGCCGGCGTCCTGCTGGCCGGCGTCGCCGCCGTCGTCGCACGAGTCCACAAACTTCTGCATCAGCTTTGTTGCCATGGCTGGACGGACGGATGGATTCCGAGGAGCTTCCTCGCTCTGTTCTTGGCAGGGAGGCGACGACGGGCGAGGGGGAGGGGAAAGCGGGGGAGGTAAAAGGCTCAGGTTTTCCTGTTGGCCAGAAGGAAAAGCGCACGGAAAAGTGCAGGGAGATATTTCGATTTCCAGGGCGGTGGGGCACGCACGGCGGGGGCTCTGGAGCTCTGTGGCGCCTCGCCCCGGCTGTTCCTGTTCTTATAGAGGAAGAGGAATTGAGGCGTGGGCAAACTGGTCCAGCTTGGTTTGTGGCCCTGGGGGTCGCCATCTCAGCCAAGGAAAATGTGGCTGTGAGCCTGGACTACCAGTGAGATTGCTGGTGTGCAGTGTTCATCAGAGTGTGGTGTGGGCGCGGCTCAGTTTCTTATCTTGTGTGGTGAGGTGACTAAATTGATTTGGACGGCAAGTTTTGCTTTGCTTTAATTTGATTGGCTCAAATTTGCAAAACCTTCTTTTCAGGAATTTCGTATTTGACGCGTGAATGCGGTTGCATACTGCAACTATTTATTTAAATTTTTTCATCGATTTACCTTTCTTGCTCTATCCTATCCTATGTTTATTTTGTATTATCCATTGCTTCTTTTGCTATATCATCCTTTAATGAGTACTATTTTATTCAAGATCAATTATTTATGGTTCAGTAAAAGAAAAAGGAATAGATAGCTATATATATATATATATCACGAAGAAAAAGAAAACGAGCACACATTCCTAAAAAAAAAAATTCTAATTCCACGTACAGCGCTAGTACATGTCATCTACCACCGGAGTAGTATTTCAAACTGGCACGTTTCGAACTCGTATGCCAACTCGGAAAACCGTCCATCCAGATGGCATCTGATTAGCCGATTAGACGCACCGGTGCTAGTAGTAGTAAACAGGATTATTGGACGTCTTGTACCTGGATTATTGGACGTCTTGTACCTGGCTTGTCCACTTGTCTCCCCAATTCCGTAAACGCCCTTCGTTGCTTACCGGCGACTCCTTTGTGTTTGGCGCCAAGCATTCTTTTTTCCCGGCTGCACATCATTCCAGACGTCCGGCCTGTCCACCTGCCATTCGTCCACGTCGGCATCGCCGGGCACACTTCACACTCCACGTCACTGTCCGGGACCTCCCTTGTGCTTTCTTTTTTACTTTTTCCTTTTGACAAGACGTTGTGCTTTATCTCGAGGCCAAAAGAATTGCAAGCTAAAATATGAAGTCGCTTTCGTGCTTATGTGTGGAGTCTGATGCAGTTTCCAACTTGTTAGGTGTTGCCGGCCAGGTTGAGATCAGTCTACTAGCTGGTACAATAAGCTAGAGTGCTGGATGACGACTACTGCTAATGTTACATCCATACAGCTTTTTGCCAGCCGGAATAGTTCTTTCTTTCTCGCGCACAAATCAGAGACTATGGTTTGGATCGTAAAATGTGTCATTTGCAGGTACTTTGTGCACGTATGGCTAACGCTTCTGTTGAGATGTTCAAGTTGTGCGGCAGCATAAAGCTTCTGATTTAATTTCTAGATATTTTTATACATGTAACACGCACATCTCCAATGGTATTTAATAATATGTCTTTGGTGTAAAATTAAGCAAGACTGCAGAAAGCCTGAGCACTCGCTGCCGGAGTCTCGCCAATTTCTTTTTCATAAAAAAAAAGAGTCTCAGCCAAATTTGATAGATCTTCCCAAATGCTACTTGCTAAGCAGACAAGATATAAAGCGTGCCGTCAGACTGTCATTTCCGTCGAATTTCTCTAGCTACATCTTCTCACGTCAATCTCAGAATTTGTACTCCCTATATTTCTGTTTCTATTATATTCATATATGTAATCTCGGTCGATAATTTACTGAAAATTTTCTTGGGCAAATGGCATGTGCTTTGAAGTTTCAATTGGTACTTGTTTTGTGTGTATCCGCGTTCTTTTCCCCTTACTGCTAAATGAACCTTTTTTTTTTTACAAAGACTGCTAAATGAACTTAATATTTTGATCCAATAATATGGAGGGTTTAGCTGCCCTTGTTCAGGATGATGATTTGTTCAGCATCTTGGAACATAGTATGCTTCTATCTTAATAAAAGTAAAGTAATCTACGGTAAGAACCCCCATGTAGTGTCCTGCTGGAGGCAAAATATTTATTTGAAGACCATCCCAGTTCAAGAAGATCACAATATTTATCATATTGATTTGCAATGTTTTAAGAAGTTCAAAATGGTTTTAAAAAGATAGTGGATGAGAAAGAAGGAAATGAGCCACACTATTGTCCTTCTAGCGTCCACCTCTAGATGCTTTCGTGGCATCGGTGGCGTCAAGTGCAATCGGGTAGCTACCTAGTAGGGCTAGCCTATGTGCCGTCCTTAGGTAGGCTCAGTCCGAGTGTGACTAAATTAAGAGGGTGTTTGGATACTAGGTGCTAAACTTTAGCAGTGTCACATTGGATGTTCGGATGCTAATTAGGAGGACTAAACATGAGCTAATTATAAAACTAATTGCAGAACCCCTATGCTATTTCGCGAGACGAATCTATTAAGCCTAATTAATCCATCATTAGCAAATGGTTACTGTAGCACTACATTGTCAAATCATGGACTAATTAGGCTTAATAGATTCGTTTCGCGAATTAGACTCCATCTGTGCAATTAGTTTTGTAATTAGCCTATGTTTAATACTTCTAATTAGCTTCCAAACATCCGATGTGACATGTGCTAAACTTTAACATGGGGTATCCAAACACCCTAAAGAGAGCGTGTATGGATTTCTAACCCTCGATGAATTTACTTCCACATGATTGCGTGAGATATTTCTTGCACTCGTTGTCATCAACGACTCAAGCCGGAGTTGAATGGACGAAAATGATCCCCTTCCCCCCCTTGTATTGTTGCATAGATATACACATGCCTTGCAATACACCAACCTGGCCATATTTCACGCCGACAACTTGCAAAGGGATTTCTGGATGGTGGCCAGCCATCGCCCTGTCACCCATCCACATTGATATTTTTTTTTCGCGACCGTGCCTTAGCACATTGATCATATTACATTGGTATATGCATTATTGTTTCTACAAACCATAGACATTCAAGACTGACTTCTGCCTTTTTCATTGCATTGATTTTTATTTCTATTATGGAAGAAAAACTAGTTTAGCTTCTACTGCTGTCCAACTTACAACTTGACCAGAGTAGTAGATCGTAAGTGTCTCTATGACCACATAATGTCTTGAGATATTTTCTTCCACTCTGTATGATAAACTCAACCGGAAGTTGAATATAATACTCATGCAGAGTAGTTGGGGAGAAAATGAGTGTGATCTTTTGAAGAAAGAGAATGAAAGTGATCTGTTCATGTATTGCTGTGTAGAATGCGATGGGTCTTGACCACGATGAGTATACGTTGAGATTTAGATCCCTATGATCTGGCCCACATCAACGACTCGATCATAACCCACTAGTAGAGAATTGGGCTTTAGTCCCGGTTGGTAGGGTGCAAATCTCCCGAAAATCCATCCGGGATAAACCAACCGGGACAAAAGGGGATCTTTTATCCCGGGTCACTCAACCGGGACAAAAGACCCCCCTTTTATCCCGGTTGGTATTACCAACCGTGATAAAATGGGTCACCACGGCCGGCGCTGCAAAAAAAAAATCCCGAGCTCCCAGGAGGCCCCCCACACCCACAACCTCCAACCTCGCGCGTAGCTTCTTTGCCATCCCACCTACACACCACATCTGACTATGTAAGGGATGCTATCCTTTTGTATTAACTCGTGGGGACCCTTTTATTCCGGTTGGAAACACCAACCGGGATAAAAGACCCCCCTTTTATCCCGATTGGTATTACAAACCGGGATAAAAGGGTTCGAGGGATTTAGTCCTGTTCCAGTGACCTCGTTGGGGACCCTTTTATCCCGGTTTGAAACACCAACCGGGATAAAAGACCCCCCTTTTATCCCGGTTGGTGCCCCCCTTTTATCCCGGTTGGTGTTACCAACCGGGATAAAAGGGGGGGTCTTTTATCCCGATTGGTGTTTCAAACCAGGATAAAATGCCTCTCAGGATCTTTTTTTCACACTAGCCTTTGCAACCGGGATAAAAGGTCCCGGTTGGTGAGTCCCCCACCAGTAACCGAGCTTTTGTCCCGGTTGGTGAACCTTTTGTCCCGGGCTAACTTTAAACCGGGATAAAAGGGGGCGCATCGAAAGCCAATTCTCTACTTAGTGACCCTCCCCAACATGCAAATAAAGGAGCATGCTGATCCTGTAACCTTGTGACATTTCCAAATATGCAATATCAGTTGGTGGTACTACGCCAGATATCGGTACAGATCGTACACTTCGTTTATGGCATTGATTACTTTAATCGGAATGCCCCCTAAACAGAAGCTTAAGATGTTCAATACAAATCATTAAATCAATAATCGTCTAACAAATTGAAGCAATATGATGAAACATTTCTCTAGTAGTGAAATGCATTATTATGCTATCAAATCATCCTGTGATCCAGGGTACACGTAACTGTTCAGCCCAGCTGTATCAATGGACAGAAAACCACACAGTAGCTTCATGGACTCATGGTGCACAGTCAGCACCAGTTGACGTTCTGTCGTTTTTGCAAGTACAAAAAAGGGCAGGGTGCAAATATCTTGCTGCTGCTTCTTATCCACATCGACAATGAAACTTTGAATCCTTGGATCCCATGGTAGAGTATGACCGGATGCCTTGGAAGAAGTTTCGCTCAGCCTCAGCTGGATCTGGTCCCGGCGGCGACGACAGAGCTATCCGATTGCCTTGCACCCACCAGTAACTGTGCAAGCGTAGGAAAGGGAAACACAGCAGCTGAAAATATCTTTTTTTTAAATGGAATTGTCTCCAGCCTCTACGACCACACACAGCCAAATTCTATCAACAAATTCATCTTAATAGTTCACCACTAAAATAAAAATAAAAGTTCACTTATCATAAGAGAAAAAATCATAAGCAAAATCTATTATTGCTTCTCTGTAGTCACAGCCTCTACCCCCGCCGTAAGGTCTGGGAGACCGACCTTGGCCGCGCGCCGCTCGAAATTGGCCACTATAATTCCGACCAGGGCGCTGATCTCCGCCTCCACCCGCTCCACCAGCCGCCGCAGATCGCCCTGCCATGAGCACTTGCACGTACGAATCTTGCACAAGGCATGGTCTGTGTGTTAGCCGCCTGCATAGGGAAGCTAGGCCAGGGTTACGTCGGGCCCAGCTCGAGTAGGAGCCTGACTCAAATCCGGGTCCAGTTGAAGGCCCAACCACTGATGCTTTTGAATTTTGAACCGGCTGGAATTCAGGATCTGAACTGCGCCTACTTTGCTGGGTATCTGCAGGAGGTAATGAAGAACGAACTTCTTCCAAGATCGGTTCCAGGAAATCCCCCATGGTTCTCTGCGGTGAGCACCTAGGTTTTGGCAACGGACCTTTCCATTGTTTTTTCCTGTCCCAAGGCAGCAGCCCTAGTTTTGTTGTTGATGTGGTTGTCGTCGCTCCCCGACGGCCCGTACTGAAACCGCGGACGTCGGCTTGGAGATCGGACCTGCAGCCACAAAAGAACGTAGCTGATGTGTGGTTTCGACGTTGCCGAGATCTTCGTCAACCTCAGAATCGGAGGAACAGTCCCAAAACTTGCCATTGGCAATGTTAAATTGTCCCTCCGCACGATAGATCATCTTTGATCCTTTGGATGATGCAACAATGTCATCGATCGTCGCAGATAGACGAGATCGCGCCTCTGCATCCTCCATCGCTGGGTTATCCCTTTTGTTCGAGGGAATTTTCCCCTTGAATGCCTCACGTATGGATCGCGAGAGGATCCCGTGGTGTCGCCTGGCCAGCATCAATGGAGTCGCTGATGCCGCTTTGGGCCTCGCCGGCGGTCGCCACGCCACTGCAGCAGCGCCGGCTGCCGGGGCGGCAGCGTGCGACCCCAAGACCCTGAAGATATCTGGAGCTCGCATTCTCATCTGTACCTATCTCGCCGTTGCAAATATCTCCTCCTTTGTCTGTGACTGTATCATGCAAAATTGCACGCCAAGTTGGAAATAAATAGCGTCAATAGATATTTCCATGCACTTGGTAAGAGTGACTTTCACTGTTTAAGAGAAGCAGTTTTCCAATGTGGTGTGGTATAGCTACCAAACTGATTGATACATACCGGTCTACTAACAATACACGGGATTGACTATATTGTGATTTTTGTGCGCCTTGTTGTTCATCGCAAGTCTTTCTTTGAACAGTTTCGACTGAAAAACATGTCAATAAGAAGTCCTTGCCAGGGTGGAACCATACATTTTTTTTTCCTTCTAAGTGGAATTCCATCGTTCTTGACTAGGAATAGTGATGATATTTTCTAAGTACTCCCTTCAAGTTGTTTTAGCATTCCTATATACATAGATTTTGTTATACATATAAAAATAGCATATAATAGCATATATCTAAATGCATAGCAATCTACGAACATAGAAAAGTTAGAACAACTTACAATTTGGAACGGGAAGTAGAATCCAACCTTTTTCTTTGATCGCCCAATGTTTTCCAGAGTCAACAAAATAATGACCTAGTCATTACAATAATGTAATGTTCATCGCGAGAAAAATTACAACAAGACTTTTGGAAAAGTCTCGATAAAATGAGAAAGGAAAGGACTATAACTTTTCCTGTTTTAAATGGAATTCCAGCTCTCTTTACTGCGATTGGCCATGATATTTCTTCCAAGAAAAACTCCAGCTAACAACCTTGGTGTCACCCTTTAACCGCCATGTGCGATGAACTATTTGCTGTGATAGTAATACCAATTTGATATTCTTTAACCAATACAACAGAGTTTAACTGGACACACACATGACATGTAAATTAGGCAATCCTCCAACGGGTCGCTCACTGTGTGTGTCGGTTGAAAGAGGGCCCATGACATGAGCCATCGTTACCGAACTATCTGTTCTGTCGAGGAAGGAGCCAGTGATGGTTTCCTAATTTGTTACACGTGTGCTGTTTGATCGTGTTGTCGCAAGGACTAAGCATGGATGGAGCAATCATAATGGACTTGCCTAGCTACTAGAGTGTCGTCGCTTCCAAGTCGCCGTGAAGCATGTGGTGGAGCGGAGCACAGAGCGCAGGAGCAGAGCCTGTACTAGAGCAGTGGAGCTAGCTGCTTCGTCGTTCCGGTTATTTGTACAAAAACAGCCACAAAATTTCATCAGGCAGTTACGAAATCAACAAGGCAGCAAGGGTGTAATATTCCGAAATTTTGAAATATTAATTTAAGTGAAATTTTCAAAAATTTAAAATTTTGTGAATTGTGTGCTTATTTGAAAAATAGAAAGCAAATGATACTCACTTCTAATTCCCTAATAAATTAAATCCCAATTTAAATTCAAGCTGGTGTGAATGAATTTGGTTCTTCTTGGATTTTGTTTGGATCTCAAATATCAGTGTGTTCGAATTTTGAATCTAACTAAATATAAATAAAAACAAAAACCAAATCTAAACTAACCCCACCAGGCCGGCCCGCAACCAACCAGCCTGCCCGCTAACTTCTCTCCCTCACCCACCTGCGGCCCAGCTACCGAACTGGCCCAGCCAGCCCAACTGGCCCGCCAATCGCCGCCTCTCCCACCTTTCTTCTTCTCTCGCCGCCAAGCGGACCCCACCTGCCAGTCCGGCACTGTGTCACCTCCTCCTTCCCCGTCACACACGTGGCGTGTGCGCGCCCGACAGGACGGGCTCGCCAGCTGCGTCCGCGCTGGCACACGCTACCACGCCGCACGCGGTTCCGGAGCCTTCCACCGCGGGGAAAGGACCGCTCTACCCCCACACCACGCCCCTAAACCCTAGCGCCGAGCCGCTCGATGGCCGCCACGCCATAGTTGGGCGAGCCTACCGAGGATCAACAGCGCACAGCCGAGGTGCGCCGCTCAAAGCCTTAGCCCCAGCCGTGGGCTATAAATAGCCCCGTCCGGCAGCCCCCTTCCGCTCATCCCAAGCCTCGGGGCCTCACCCCAGCACTGCCACAAGTAGAGAGAAGGGGAGGAAGGAAGAGAGGAGGAGAAGGGAGAAGGGGAAAGGAGAGAAGGCAGAAGGGAAGGAAGAGAGAAGAGGAGTAGCCCGCGCTGGAGGAGCTGCCGCGTCGAGGAGAAGTCGGAGCTGTCGCTACCGCCGTCATCGCCTAGAAGCCGAAGCAGAGGAGTCCATCGCCGCCGCTGCAGCGTAAGTTCACCCCGCGTCGGCATCCATCTTCTCCTCCGTCCCTCGGTGATCCGCGATGCCACCTTCCTAGCCGTGCCAGTCCGGCCTTCGCGCCGCTTAAACCTTGCCAATCCGGCCATCGAGCTGCAGCCGCAGCCGCAGCCGCCGCCCGCCGTCGCCGTGGCTGCCGCGATTCCGGAATACCGGAACCTAGCCCGCCGCCACGGGCGTGTCGCGGACAGGAGCATCCCTGCGTCGCGTGCGTGCGACTGCGCTCGTAGCCTCGCCTGTTGCTTTGCACCACAGCCCCACCGCGCGCCAGACCGCGTCGTGCCGTGTCGCGACGTCGTGGGCGCGGTCACTCCGCACCTGCCGCCGCTCCGCCGCAGCCAATCAACGCACGCCGCACGTACCACCACACGCATGTGGCGCACGGGATCCGGTTGGCACATCGGAACCCGGGCTAACCTGTGCGGCCACGTGTGCACCATGTGGACGGCACATGGCAGTGCCACGTAGAATAGGGTGGCCACGTGGAGCCACATGGCACTGATGTGGCATGGGCCGGGCTCACTCGTGGGGCCCACTTACTGACAATAGGGCCCGCTGACCAGGGGGCCTAGTTGACCGCTGATCGGTCAACGCTGACCGTCTGACCGTTGACCGGTCAACGCTGACCGTCTGACCGACCGGTCGACACGTGGCACACTCCTGGGTGCCACGTGGCGCAACCATGAGCTGACACGTGTCACCTTAATTTAATGTTTTCCGAAATTAACTAAATAATCAAATAAATCATTTAATCTTTAAAAATTCATAACTAATTCATTTGAACTCCGAAAAATATGAAACCGTTGCATTAAATTCGTAAAATCGAGTCTGTGCTGTTTGTAGCTAGTTTGATGTTATTTGTACCTTGAAAATTTGGCTTTCTTGGTTTTTGCCTATGTGTAATACCGATTAATTCCCTGCAGATGTTCTCAATAATATGGCCGATGTATCTTTGTGAATACTCTGTGCTAAATAATGTATGACAGAACAATAATAAAGCGCCGTTCTGAATTAGGAGCCGAAAGTTTGATTTTGTGTCATATACTTATGTTTAGAGAAGACTCTACCATAAAGTTACAGTAACGTGTGCAAGCTGAATCAGAATTCAGAAATGAGTAGAGCTCCATCGCTTGACAAAATCCCTGAATCAATAGACTAGCATAAATCGCCATCATTTATGACCACTCGGTGATGTAAAACAGCACACCTTCATTCTTGCCGCAAGTGATTGACAAGGCTGGACACACACCAACACATTTCTTCCAAAAAAAATGACGAGTGAGGCAGTACTATTCATGCCAACCTTGGTCGGCCCGTTGCGGCTGCCCTTACTCGACGGCTTTCGCCGCCTTGCCGGTCGCAAACAACAAGCCATGTCACGTCACCCTGTCACGTCCGGATGTGACTGAGCTGCCACCGCCTGCGGCACTAATCATGCTCGCCTCATCGTCCCGCCGGGGTTGTTGGGCACCCGGAGTTGCCGAATACTATAAATTAGCCAGCCAGCAAGCCCAGTCAGCTGGCTACACTGCCGAGTGTTCGCTTCCGGCCACGGCTTCCTCCGATCCTATCCTCTGCAAATCTCCGACCGCAACCGCGCGCGCCGCCATGGAGGAGGCCGCCCCGCCGCAGGCGCCCCGCGTGAAGCTCGGCGCCCAGGGGCTGGACGTGTCGAAGCTGGGGTTCGGGTGCATGGGGCTCACGGGCTCCTACAACGCGCCGCTCGGGGACGAGGCCGTCGCCGCCGCCGTCGAGCACGCCTTCCGCCGCGGGGTCACCTTCTTCGACACCTCCGACGCCTACGGGCCCCACACCAACGAGACTCTCCTCGGGAGGGCGCTGCAGCGGCTGCCGCGGGGGCAGGTGCAGGTGGCCACCAAGTTCGGCGTCGGGCAGGGCGGCGCGGGCGGCGGCTTGACCGTCTGCGGCACGCCGGAGTACGCGCGCGCCTGCTGCGAGGCCAGCCTGCGCCGCCTCGGCGTCAGCTACATCGACCTCTACTACCAGCACCGCATCGACACCACCGTCCCCATCGAGGACACGGTCGGCCTCTGCACCTTACCTGCCGCAATTCTTCTTGCCTCTCGCCGTCTTGTTCCCAATTGCTGTTGTTGCTGCTCATGAGGATTCCCGTGCCCAAATCGCTGCAGATTGGTGAGCTCAAGAAGCTGGTGGAGGAGGGGAAGGTCAAGTACATCGGGTTGTCGGAGGCGAGCCCGGACACGATCCGGCGCGCGCACGCCGTGCATCCCATCACCGCGGTGCAGATGGAGTGGTCGCTCTGGTCCCGCGACATCGAGCCCGAGATCGTGCCGCTCTGCAGGTGAGCTCTGCTCCGCATCACAAATTCTGCTTGTTCCACCCCATGGTGGCCCTGATTAACACCAACTCCGTTCCACTTTGCTCTGTGGACTCCAGGGAGTTGGGGATTGGAATTGTTCCTTACAGTCCAATTGGCCGGGGATTCTTTGGCGGAAGGGGAGTGACACAACAAGTGTCCTCTGAATCTAGTCTGGTACAAACACAACTTTCCACGGAATTATTATCCTCTATCAATCTGCATAAGGCCATCTGGCATTTTGTCTTCCAGTTTACTAAGGAATTTAAGTTTGGTTTCATCAGCAAAGCCATCCAAGGTTTACAGCAGATAATTTGGAGAAGAACAAGCAGATTTATCTGAAAATGGAAGACCTGGCCAAGAAGCACCAGTGCAGCCCAGCTCAGCTAGCTCTAGCTTGGGTTCTGCATCAAGGGGATGATGTGGTTCCTATACCAGGTTTGACCATATAATCTTGTTCCTCGTATCACTGATGGCACACAATGTTAACCGATGATATTCTTAATGCTCCCAAGACAAAGAAAAGAACATATCAGTGTTAAAAAGCCTGTGTATACTTTCTGAGAAAAGTGAAATGTGCAATATGATTCATAAGTTACAGATAATGAGAACAAATAACTTTGTAAAATGTGAGCGTGATCCCTTTTCAATTTCGATGTGATCTGCTTCCCTGTTTTAACAAACTTATTTGTCGATCGTTCTGTGCTCGTTATTTACTTCCGAGTCTGAAGCAAGTCATCAGTAGACAGATTGTTCTTTGTATGGCCAAATAATCCTGCATTTGGTTGCTGAAGATGTGCTCTTCAATTTCTCAGGGACAACCAAAATCAAGAACCTAGATGCCAACATTGACTCCCTGAAGGTGAAGCTAACAGATGAGGATATGAAAGAAATCACCAGCCAGATACGCGCAGACGATGTGGCTGGTGGAAGGCAATACAATTCCTATGCACATACCGCATGGAAGTATGCAGACACACCAAAGAAGTAAAGCTCTGGATTCTGGAAACGTTCCAGCCGCAACAAGCTTATGCATGCAACAATTGAACTGTTCTCCCTGCATATATGCTAAAATCTTTTCGCCTACGCCGATGTTTCTTGTGAATACATCGTGGCAAATAATTTGGACGGGCAAGAATAACTTAATAAGTGCTATTTATCGGTGATTATGAGCAGAAGAGAAGACTCCCGAGTGTGGAGCTAGCTCCATTGCTCCTGTATAGTCGCAGCGATTTTCAGAACTCTGAACCTAACAACAGGAGAGGTGCAGGAAAATGAGCATGCTCGCTACGAAACTCAAAAAAAAAGGAAAAAAAAGAAGTGCTCCGCGTGAAGTATATGTATGCTCACTCACTAATAAGGGATACGAGACTCAGAACACAATGGGGGGAACCAAAACACAACGTCTGAGCCCATGTTGTTCAGGTATGTGCAATTTGTTTAGTAACTCCATTTCTGAAAGAAAAAAGAAGGAAAAGAACGCACATGTAGTAGGAATTACGTGTTCTATTAACAAAGCAGAAAAGGTACGCAAATTGTTCCGGTAACTCGTGAATGCCAAAGCATTGAGTTCCAGAAAAATGAAAGATGTAGATTCTATATCACCCAAAATGTTTGGTAACTCATGAGGCATAGATAAAAGTAGGGATGGCAACAGGACGGGTCTGGGTCGACTGCAACATCTGCGCCCTGCCCCTGAAACCCGACACAAAAACCCGCCCCGGCCCCGAACCGCGGGTTGGGTGAAAATCCTCTCCCACCCCCAAACTCGCCGGGTCCCCGAAAAACCCGACAATGCATCATCTCAGAATCTCAACTGCTAGTAAAGATGCAGCATCACATGTTCATACCTATAACAAAGTACGGTGATGAAATACTCCAAAAAATAAGAGCCGATGTAGTAGTATAGTAGACTAGCGAGTGCAGCACTTGTTTCAGCTTGGCATTTCAATCGACAGCTTCACCAATTTGAGGAGCTTGGAATTGGTGCTTAAAAGAACTTTTAAGTGGTTCCAAAGCTGAGAGGTGCCCCTTACGGGGTCAGCACGAGATCTGTAGTTGCATCTATTGCATTTTGCCCAAAGTTGTTCCTCCATCACACCGTCTTCTCTTTGGTGTGACTCCACAAACTTGCTATAATGCTCCCAAAGGGGGCTTGGAACACGAGCACGAGCAGCCATCCTAATGCATGGGGATAGAGCTGCCAATTTACCAATTGTTAATTCACACAAAGGATAGGTTCTGTTTCAAGATCTCTTCAGGCTCACCTTGGGGACTGGGGAGGACTCTAGAAGGAGTGGAGGACGTGCGGACGCTGGGATGGACACCTCCCTGCGCGTGCCCGGCTCTGGCGCCCGCGCCACAGCGGCGGTGCCTCCCCTCGCTGGGCACGCACCGCGGTGAGTGGAGGCAACAACGTGAGGAGGGCGGCGGTCCTCATCGACATCACGGATGGTGTGAGGCGGGCGGCAGCAATGTGCCAAGTGCCGGCCGTCCTTGTGCTGCTCGTGGCCGTCAAGCTGCATGGCGTGAGTGCGTGCTGCGGTGGTGGCACTGAGTGGCGCTGAGACGACTAGTGGCTTTGGCTGGTGGTCTGGGAAGAGGTGGTGGTCCGGTTTATATACTTAGGGGGTTCCTTATGTTATGTGGGTTGGGCTGCATCTTCATTGGGCTGGGAATAAACTTCGGGGTCCCAATAGGCATCCGCGGGGGAAATTAAAAACCCACCCCACCCCATGCCATTTCGGGTCCCCAAACCCGCAGACCCACAGGGGCAAAAATAAACCCGCCCCCACCCCCGCTGGATCCAAAACCCCCGGGTCTCGGGTGTAAACCCGCGCGACTGCCATCCCTCGATAAAAGCTTTACCACCAAGAACAGATCACTGTTCTAAAGAAAAATGGCACTTTTGCTGCAGTAAGTCAACTAGTAGCCAATGAGCGGAGTGAAGCCCTCAAAGATGGTATTACAATATGGGGATGGTTAATATCGTGGTATTTATTTGACCTTGAGTATAAATGATGATGTACTATCAAGAGGGGTGCAATGTTGATAGATTTGCTTATGTCTCGGTGCTTAAACCTAACCTTTTCAAGTGCTAACATGAGAGAAGTACTTATCACAACACCTGCACCAGATGGTCTTGAGCTTGGTTTCAATTGGAATAGGTATTCCTATGAATAAACTTTCCTTGAAGTCAAAAATCATCAAACTTAAAGTTCGAAGTAAAAAGTTATGACGTTCTCTCTTATGTTACACATACTATCTTATGGACCTACGGAAACTCCAGGGAATTCTATGAAAATTACGCAAATGGCGAAGATTTTGAAGAATTTTACGGATATTCTGTATATTTCTATGAGAAGAGAAATGCTAACTTTTCTAGAGACTGGAATTTTTGCAGAGTTTTCTGGCTAGATTTAAACCTAACGAGTAGTTTTTGGGTTGTAGAGTTTTTGGAGATTTCGAAACTTAACAAGCCAACAACTAGTTTTTGGCTGCTAAGTTCCTCGATGAAAAAGCACGCGCATCGACGCGAGGGCACGGTGCGGCGCTAAGCGCGCACGTGCACAGGCGCGGCTCACGCGGCGGCGGCCACTACCTGGCCAAAGGCAAGCCCTTTGCGCGTGGCGAGGGTGCGGGCGAGCTCGTGCGCGCGGGCATGAGGTTTTCCCCAGCCGTGGTGGCTCGTGGAGCCCCGACGACCCGGGCCGGCAGCGAGGCGGCAAGGCGGCGACCTTCGGCTAGCTAGGGCTAGGCTACAGCTACCGAGGCAAAAGCAAGAGAGAGGGAGAGAGGAGGCGGGCTCACAACGTTGGCTCGGTGGAGATGGCGGCGAGTAGCGGGGGGGTTGGGCGCGACGAGCGGGCATCGGCTCCAAGCTTCCCCGAATGGCCTCCTCTTGCCTTTCTTCTCCCCCCTTCTACTCCTCCTTCGCTCCCTTACCCTCTCTTTCCTCTCTTTCTACCAGGGTAGACGGCGGCGGCGGGCGGAGCCCGGGTTGCTAGGGTGATGGTCGGAGAGGGAAGGGGTGCGACTCCTTATAAAGCAATGGAGAGGCGGTGCGGGGGCATAAATGCACCTCGTTGTCCATCCTCGGTGTCCGTGCCCGAGGATGGCGTGGCACTCATCCGACGGCTAGGGCTAGGGTTTGGTGGCGCGGGGGTGAGGGCAAGGCCGTCCTTTACTTTTGATGAAAACTCCTAGAAGAGGGACACGAAGGCTTGCTCAGCCGGGAGTGCACGCCAGTGCAGCTCCTCCGCATGCCAGTGAGCACGCACACGCCGGGCGCGTGCGGTATGACGCGGCGGAGAAGATGAACAGGGGCCGAGCGAAGCGCGGGCGGGTTGGTGGCCTGCTGGGCTGGTGAGGTGCGGGTGCACGGGGGCAAGCGAACGCGCGTGCACTTGGGCCGGCAGCGGCTTGGCAGCCGCTGGGCTGAGGCATAGCGCGGCGCAGGCGCGAGCTGCTGGGCTGCATGTGTTGAGGGCGGCCACGAGCTGGGCCGGGTGGTTAGCGGGTCGATGGGTTAGGGAGGTTAGAAGGGTTAGGTTAGTTTTAGGTTTGATTTTTATTTGGATTTAGATTTAGATTTTAGTTTGAAGTTTGAATTGAATTCAAAATTCAAACAACACTCAAAAATGAATTCCAAATAAAATCCAAGGGATCCAAATCAAGCCACACAAATTTTTGAAATGGAATTTAGGGTAAGAGAGAAAATATCTAGCTTTTCAAATGAGCACACAATTCAAACAAAAGTTCTAAATTTTTGCAAATTTTCACTCATACAAATATTACAATTTTTGGAATATTACAGAATCCGAAGCTTTCTTCAACTGCAATGGGGTATCTGCAATGGGGTATCAGCTCATCTCATTTATTTCTGCTAGGAACATTTTCAAGACCTTCAACATAAACCCCAATGTATTATGTTGCTTTTTAACTCCTCAGTAACTATCTCATTGAATACCTCATTGAAATCTTATGCTTAAAAATTACCATTGTTGTTCTGTTACTTTTTTTCAAATCCTGAAAAGACGCATTTTATAGAAATAAATATTTTGAAAGGTCACTGAATGGTAAATAGAATTTCAGATCAAATAAAAATGATTAGGATCAGAAAATGTACCATTATTACCATTCTTTTTCTTATGAACAGCCTCCCATAATTCTATCTTTTTTTTAGTTATCTTCCGCTCGACAGAGTAATTTAAGGATCATTACAAATCTGAATTACATGATAATGAATATATCAAATAGCATTGGATGAATATTTTTCACCATCTCTTTTTTTTTCAGCCTAGCATGGCTTTTTCAAATTGGATATAAATGTTATGTAAAAAGATGTCACCTTTTGTGGTTTTCGGCACCCGAAGTCCAACAAGAGATCTCCATTGATGTTCATTCACATTGTGCGTTTTCCCTTTCATGATTTCAGGCATGGTGTCTTTGGCAACTCATCTAGCAAGACAGACTATAGTATTAGCATTCATGTCCAGCTTTTGGTGGGGAAACCAATATGTTGCTGCAGAACAAGATTACAAAGAATAGCATTCACAAATCTCAAATAAATTATAGTAAACAATAATCTAGAAATCATTCAATAAAGCTGGAAAGTGCTATTGAAAAACATTTAATCAGCACTACTACTGTAAGATGGAACCTTGGTTGAAGTGTATGTGCAAGGAATTTGTATCTGCATGTAGAAACATGAGTTACTGAAAGTTCGAGTAATGTATGGGTCATTCATGAACCAGGTAGGTGTCTGGTACGAGACCTGAAGAACGAATACAGATTTCTAATCAAATCACATACTCGTTGTGCCAAAAGAAATTTCAAAAATTTATGCTTAAGTATTGGCAATTTGGCATTCATACTTAATGGTATTCTGAAATATTTAGTCATAATATTTTATATCGGAGAGGTCAAAATCACAACAACTTGAGACATAGATCATGGATATAAGAGCATAAGCAATTCCATATTGCAATTTTTAGGGACGAAACAAATAGTGCATACTACAATTTTCATAAGCACTATTGTCAAATGCATAACCAAATGCTGAAATCCTAAACGGAATCAAAACAGAACCTAATTACAGGAAGGAAATCTTCTTACTTGCTTGCTTCTTCCGTGCCGTGGGAGGTTGATCCTTGTCCACGTCCATGGCTCCTTGACACTGGTGGCCTGACGCTCGTTCCCTTGCAGGCAGTGCCTCGCCTGGCAGCGGTGCAGTTCCTCCCACGCCACAGCAGGTGCTGGTGTCGGGCGCTGCGGCAGCCATGCTCGCCCAGCGCACTGCCGGCCGCACTGCACCATCCGTAGACGTGCAAGTAGTGAATCGTGACCCCGCGTGGATGAAGAGGAAAGGAAGGTGTACATGCGTGCTCACCGGAAGATCACCGTGGCACGGCCATCGCAAGGCGCCGAGGTGGCGGTTCTGCAGCAAGGGATCGGAAGAGCGACGTTGACCGACGGATGGCCTTCAGGATGGATTGGCAATGTTCGTGGCGGCGCCTTGTTCCGGTGGCGTCGGGGGTTCATCAGAGGACGCCTGGATCTAGCGAGATGGAGGCGGAAAGCGAGGGGACGGGAAGGTTAATCTGCGCGAATTTTTCGCTAATCTCCAATGCACGAGCATTTAGGCGGCAACTGAAAAGGTTGAGTATTAAATTAGGCGGCAAGTGATTTTTTACATTGCAGTAGCGATAAAATATCTCATCCGATTTGCTAATTTTTCAATTTATTTCTATGAAGATTTCCATTTTGTTGAATGTTTTTCAATATTTACTGATAAATAAGTTATTGCATGAACTTACCAATTTATTTTATTTGCAAACATGAGATAAATCTCCATTTGTTGTAATCTTCTATATTTTTAAGTATTTATTGATAGATACATTATTGGATATCTATGAACTTACATATTTTCATTGTATTTCTAAATATGGAAATAAATCATTGTACAGTACTCCAATTAAAATATCAAAAGTAATTCTACACCAATGCATACTCAAGTGTATTATATCCGCTTCTTCATAGTTCCACCCATGCTATAGTTTGGGCGCAACATTAATAATGACCTTCCAAGTGGCACACTTATTCGGAAGCAGATATACATGGACAGAGCCAGTGAAATGTGCTATAGTTTGGACTCGATATTAACAATGCCTTCCGAGTGACACACTTGTTCACACAGAGGATGAGAAAGCTATATTGTAGTGCATGTAACGTGCTATGTTTGGGCTCAATATTAGCAATGGTCTTTCATGTGACACACTCATT
The DNA here is from genome assembly GCF_000263155.2 of Setaria italica. Taxonomy (NCBI): domain Eukaryota; kingdom Viridiplantae; phylum Streptophyta; class Magnoliopsida; order Poales; family Poaceae; genus Setaria; species Setaria italica. Next base: position 5,220,690 of record NC_028452.1, on the reverse strand, counting down.
AGGAATTAGAGGACAAAAAACATACATGATCAATGATGCAACACGAATGATCGTCATTAATACAAGTCAACAAGTGACGTGGATGTGCTCATCCGAATGACGGATCGACCACAATGCAAGTGTACCTTTTTGCGAAAGATGTTTTTCTCTTTAAGGTGAAAATATGACTTCCAACTACCATATAATATTTATATTATTCTATCACCTATAAGATTTCTAGCCATTGCAGGATGAAACCATACATTGACATTCATATTGCCAGCTGAAAATTTATAAACATTAGTCGTGTCTTAGAATTAAAAAGATAGTGAATTAAAAAATATATAATAAAAAAAGAAATAAAAGACTACACCATGGAATCGAACCATGACATCAATGTTCCGAACGAGCAGCCATACCATTGCAATAGTAATGTTAGGTAGGTGCATAATTAAAAAGTATTATGCATTACCCCTTGGCGTGACTATTATAGTATAACCATATAATAAGAGAAGAGTAGAATGTTCAAGCGCTACTATATGGTGTATTTTAATATTTAATTTAATTTTAAAACACATAATCTTTTTATTTCTACCATATAATGTTAACTGTTTTGATTCCGGTCGATGAAAAATTTATTTTAAACATGGCCCAACTCGGTTTTAACTGCTGGTCTGGGCCAGCGACGCATGCAGCAGCCTGGCCAACCAGACCGTGAGGTGAGTCATGCATGATGAGTGTGAGGGACTAAGGGAGTCCAGCTGCTGTGTGCCAAGAGGACTCAACGCTTTATTTTCTTGGGCCGTGCGTGCTTTCAGCCTAGAAACTAAGGGCAAAAATCGGCCGATCCCGTCAAGTTAGGCTAAAAAGAATAAGGAAAAATAAACGATAAAACTTGTGCCGCATGAGACCCACTAACTCAAGTTGGATGGGTGGGTCATTTTTACCAGTAGAGATGGTGTAATTTTAAAATGTGTCCAATTTCGTGTCATTTTGAAATGTTTTCAGTATCATATCAAAAATTATATTTAAGTGACTATGAGCAATTATTTGATACGATTTATGGCTTGTCTAGATGCTACTCACGGTTGAAAGCATGTCTAACTTTGTATCAATTTGATATGTTTTTAGTATCATGTCAAAAAGCATATCTAGTTGGCTAGAGGGTACTAACGGTTAAAAGCGTGTCTAATTCCGTATTATTTTGAGACGATTTCAATAGCATGTTAAAAGATATCTTTATATATCTCTTAACATTGAAAGCGTGTAAAATATTGCTTCACTTAGACTCATTCTCAAAATCATCACAAAAAGCATCTCTATGTGCTAATGTAGAGACGCTTTCAACCAGCATCAGGCAGAAGTCTTGGAAATACTCTTGTTGATAAATAGATCTCCGGACTCCTGGTGGATGGTGAAATCCCATTCCCATTCCGTGTATTTCGACGTGCCTTTTGATTTTACATTACATTTGCACTTGCATGGTTTGTAGGGACATATATTTGAAGAACAAAGCTGCATGTTGTGCAGATCCGCCATATAATTTTGAGATTTTTGACAGATGGGAAAATCTACCATTTGAAAAAGATATGAGGCAAAGATCAATATCGAGCGTCAACTTTAATTAAAGAACAAAAGTATGTTCAGGCCCCATTCTTTTTGAAACGCCAAAAGTATGTTCAGATTTGACGCAAAGAATCATATGCACAGAATCAGCCAGCTAGCTAGCTCTCTTTAAACATTTGAGTGACAATTCAGCAAAGAACATCTGATCATGCACAGAAAAGAATAAGAGCACCTACGGCGATTGGGTTCCATCCATAATTCCTATATATAGAGGGGGTAAGGGCAGGTCCAAGTAATGAGTTAACTGCAGGATCAAACCTAGCTACTCATCGAGTATTGGCGCCATGAACACTAGCCATACAAAAGAAATAACAATAGAAGCTGTCCCCATCCAAGATCGAGTGAGGAGAGAAACTGAGAGGCTAGAGACTAACTTTTCACGGATTGACACAACAATCCATAGGTTTCCTCAAGGCCTCCGAGGGATCGGCGGCCCTGGCGAGCGCTACATCATCCCGAGCGTCGTGGCCCTCGGCCCGTATCACCATGGCAGACAGGAGCTCCAAGAAATGGAGGAGGTCAAGCACGCCGCGGCATACTACTTCTGCGCACAGTCGGGCCACCCGGTCGAGGAGGTCTACGCCAAGATCCTCTCCATCGTGGACCAAGCCCGCAGCTGCTACGAAAAGGACGCGGCCGCACACTACAACGATGCCAAGTTCGCGGATATGATGTTCCTGGATGGTTGCTTCCTGTTGATGTATATTTGTACAGAAGGTTCTGTCCAGGACCCTCCCTTGTTGACGAATAGCATGGTGCTGTCCATGGGTCCCTGCATGCTGAGGGACATCTTGCTGCTAGAGAACCAGCTCCCTTGGCTGGTCCTCGAGGCCCTCCTGACTTTCAAGCACGTGCAAGTGCAAGAGTTCCTAGTCGACACAGTACGAGATTTCATGGATGTCAGTGACCGTCCTGAAGAAGTCTTTGTCGTGAATGAAGACTATAGGGCGCCGCATTTGCTTGGCCTCGCCAGATTGTATATGACTGGCAGCATGCCTCAGGATGAAGAGGCTCTGCCGGTCAGCTACTTCAACACTGCCACCATGTCCGCAATCCACCTAGCAGAGATAGGAATCCACATAACGGCCAGCAAGACGACATGGTTCGCCAACATGAGTCTCAGCCGCAGTGGCTGCCTCTTGGGTGATGAGCTCTCGATGTCACCGGTGTTTCTCAACGACTTCACTGCTTGCTGGCTCGTCAACATGGCGGCCTTTGAGGCGCGTATATCCACGAGATATCCCATGGATGGCTTCCTTGTAAGCTCGTATCTATCCCTCTTGGCACTGCTCATGGACAAGGAGGAAGACGTTCAAAAGCTCCGAGCGCATCATATTGTCAACGGCCTTCTCAGCAATCAGGAGATGCTCGACTTTTTTAAGACCATTGCCCGGCACCTGCGACTTGGCTACCGCTTCTTTGCCCTTCTAGAGGCGATCGAGGGCTACAAGACGGAGAGGCGGGTGTGGATCATGGTCCATAGGTTCCTCTACCTCCACTGGAAGACCATAGTCACACTCATTTCAATCGCCAGTGTGCTTGTGGGGATCTTCAGAGCTCTCTTCTCCCTCAAATATCACTGAACCACAAGTTGTATCGATTAGAGATTTACCATGTCAGTCAATCAAAAATTGTTTGTTTCCTCTTACCCCTTGATGGTTGTAAAGTGTTGCTACAAAAGACTCTTCTGTCCTCGCTACACATCTGGCTGTAAGATCCTCTTTTTTTTTCCTTATACACTTTTTCACTTAGCAAAATACAGTTGGTGCCTATGAATTGCATTCATGGACCTCGACCTGGTGCGCCAGCCTATCACAGGGATCTTATATTTGAGATTCGTGCGAAGCGCCTGGTTCGTTCGATCTTTCTCAACCCTAGTGTCCCGTCCCACCGTCCACCCTCTCCTGCTGCTCCCGCTCGCCCTGGTATTTTCAATCCCACCCTGTGCATTTTGAATTGCCTTTTGATTTTTCATTATATTCGAAAGAAGCTAGCTAGCGGAGTGGCACATGCACTTGCATGGTACTTGAAAAAACAAATCTGCATGTTGTGCAGGTCCAAATTTGAACTTGCACAGTTGCACGAATGTTCCCTCCCCAGCAGTGCTCAGGCATGCCTTTACTCCTTTCTCGCTGCTCTCTGTCATACTGATCCATAGTCCATGCCATACCGCCCAGAGATCCGCCTCCACAAACACAGCGAAACACGCCCATGGTGCCTGTCAAGTCAATAGAGCGCTGAGCGCCCACCAACACCACCCTGTTGTAAAAACCAGAGGCTCAACTCCTCTGATTTGCCAGGAAAAGGGAATCCCTGATCGGCGCTGGCGAGCAGCGGCCGTCAATCTCTTTCTAGACAAAAGGTCTTCTCCGTTCCACTCGATCTCGATGAATAAAATGTTCCACCGTTGATCTCTTCGCTTTGTAGCCGCTGGACACCGGATCCATGATCGCCTCCGATCTAACCTAATGCTGTTCATTCAGGTGGGCACCGTTCTGATGGGATCATGCCATCATGGGATGGGAGTGCCTCCGGTTCTAGGCGAATCCCGTGGCTGCCATTCCGCCGGCATCTAATATCTTCTGGAACCATCATAGTCTTCAGGTACGATCCATCTTTGTACTTGTGATTTGTCCAAGAGTTCATTTAGGATTATATTTCGACCGACTTTGTGCTTGTGAGAACATTGGATTTAAGATCTTTGTGGATCTAGATGAGAACTAGGGAGAAGTTTAGGGAATTCAAGTGAAATTCATTCAAGCAACAATTCAACACCAAATCGCAATAGATAAATACAATATAGGAGGAGTGGAATTAAGAATTTGGAAGAGCAATTAGATAAACACAAGGATTTAATTGCGCATAACTCATAAGCTTAGAGAAAGCTGAGATGACAATGATGCATTTCTTTTTTGATTGCTCAACAGCCATAAGCTTTTTGTTCTCAATTGGAATTCAGTGGGATACTGCACTCAGTTTACAGCACTTTCAGTCTGCATTTTTTATAAACATTTTCATTACGGTTGCCTGGTGCATATGCAAAGAATGAAATGTAGCTATCTTTGATAATAGAGTCCCATCATGAAAAATCCAGGCTTAAGGAGATTATCCTGGATGAGCTATGTCGCTTAATTTGAAGATTAGCCTGCTGCCAGCTCACCCTGCTGGTTCATGTTGATCAATGTCCTCGTTCGTCGTCAGCTGCTTCTTCGATGCTTTTATCCTTTTGTCTTTTCTGTCCAGCTGAGGAGGCCTAAGGCCAGCCCATCTATCCACATGGAAGCCCATCCGCGATGATTTTTTGGGTACTCGTCCACAATATAATTGTTGGCTCAGTCCTAGTAATGTTACCATAGCTGTCTGCTACAGTAAGCAAATTGCCTCAAAGGACTAATGTAGTGGAGTAGTGGACACATTAATATATAATGGTTGCTGCAGGGATGTTTCTTCTAGCTTGACTTCTTCCTCTTTTCATATCCCTAACCTTGATAATGAGTTTCATTTCTTTAGAAGGTACAATGAGCAAATCTGATATATGAAACATGCAGACGATACACACGGCAATAAAATTTAATCGATTGAGCTACTATATACACTTAAACCACACAATGAATAAAATCGCATACGAAGATGCCCTACATGACCATGAACATTATCTAGTACGACTCAATCTCTTGGGACTTATATACATTCCTACAAGCTATATAACAACCCATGTAAATTCTGAAAGCACAAACACATGGGCCACGGGGTAGGGTTTCTCCACCCACCAGGAGATTTATTTGACAAGAAGAGTATTCAATGGCTGCGTGATACCTTGGACTTGGAAGGCTCATACTCATCTTGGTTCAAGCTCTGTGAGCGACACCTCATTTGGTGACATTGTTGCCTTTGCCCTGTTATACGCATCCGAGTGAAGGTGTGAATGATCTCCCATCTCTGGAATGCAAAATGTTGGCTTTGATGGAACTGGAGCGACACCATGTCGCTGCTGAGCATGATGTTTACAGATGACACCATCGGCTGATCTGCAGGGCTGTCCTGAACAAAGAGTAGCCCGATGTTGACAAGCTTTGACATCTGATCTTGAGGAGCTCGGCAGCCCAGCAGGAATGGATCCAACAACTCTGCGGTTGCCCCCTTGGTCCAGTGCTCCCATACCTGCAGATATGTGGTCAACTATTTCGCTGCTACAAGAAAGTAGTTCCGTATACACTCTGTCAGCTACACAAGTACTCACAAGGCTTAAGAGGTCCACAGATTGCTCGGAGTCATCAAAGGTAGTGTTCTTCCTCCCTGTGACCATCTCCAAGATCAATACACCAAGACTGAAAACGTCTGACTTGACTGAATACTGCCCGTGCATCGCGTATTCTGGTGCCATGTATCCACTGAAATTCGAACATAACAGTTATCGTCCAAATATGAACCAAACATTTGTTGCTAAAATATGAACCAAAAAATTATCCTCATAGGCTGATATAGCTTTGCTATCTCGATACTTTGTTAAGGTAATGCAGAATAATACTATGTTTCAGCAATGTGACTAGTGATACCCTGGGATTGATCCTGGTCGAAGAGTTTTGCTAAGCCATAGTCTGAGATCTTTGGGTTGTAATCAAAGTCAAGTAGCACATTGCTTGGCTTGAGGTCTCGATGAACTATCTTCAGTTGAGAGTCTTCATGGAGATACTGCAAGCCTCGAGCAACTCCATTTATAATCTTGAGTCTCTTTACCCAATCCAGCTCTTTGCTTTTCTGAGATTCTAACAACCAAACAAGAAATGTTCAATCATGTCACCTTTTAAAAAGGCGAAGCGAGGCAGAGTAGTTTCTAATTGTTTTCCTTGTTCTCTGAATTTTTATATGTCAAATGCTATATTTCCCTATGTTCTTTATTTTTTTTGAAAAAATCCATTTTACTCCCCTCACCTATTTACTTTGTCCGCTTAACCTCCTAAGCAAAATTTAGGCTCACTTTACTCCTTCAAACTATTTCATTTGGTCCAATCGACCCCCTAATTAGATTTTTCCTTTTTATTTCTTCACGTATGCTCTACGTTAGAAAAATGCTTTAGAGATTTTTCATGATTATTTTTCATATAATTTTGTATATCTAAGATCAATTTTGTATTAAATATTCGTAACCTATGAAAATAACCATAAAAAATTCTTAGTATATTTTTTTACATAAGGCATCATGTTTTATAATTTGAACTCAAAATCCAACTCATACATGGAGAAAAAAAATAGAGAAATCTAATTAGCGGGGAGATTGGACCAAATAAAATAGTTCAGGGGAGTAAGTTGAGCCTAAATTTTATTCGGGGAGTCAAGCGGACAAAGTGGATAGATGAGAGGAGTAAAATGGACTTTTTCCTATTTTTTTATTTTTGTATTTTTATACTAAAAGTATAAGTGCCTTGCGGAGCTCGACTGCCTGAATAGCATCTAGTGTTTTTTGTATTGCTCTCTAAGAACAAAAGGTTTGTGGCACTCATGATAATTGTACTGTAAACTGAGTCATTTTGAGAACTGCAGCAAAAAGAAATGTACCAAAAATAATGGTGTCGAGGCTTGTCTTTGGCATGTATTCATACACAAGCAGTTTCTCTTGCTCTTCCAAGCAAACGCCTTTGAGTCTCATGAGATTTTTGTGTTGAAGCTTGCAACTAATACTTTTCAGCTCTTGTACTCCTTGTCTGGATCCAAGTGAAAGCCTCTTCACTGCTATTTCTTGGCCATCAGAAAGGACTCCCTGCGTGTGTTGAAAGATTAGATGGCAATGAGTTAACGTGGCTGCCTTATCCGGCTCACGGATCCATGTTAATATATAGGCCACTATGCGTTAGGAATTACAGAGTTTGAGTTACAACTTGTGTATGAAGAATCTCGGTTAAACTACAGCTATCTCTAAGCTTTTACCAACCAAGTCCAACATTATCACGTGTACAGACAGGAACCGTATACTAAACTTACAATCCATGTGTACAACATTTACATATCGTTTACAAGAGAAACAAATACTTCTGACATGTGTGACAAGGTTCTCAACAATCAACTGAGCTGCAACAAACACATCAGGGTTTAGATATGATTGCTACCTTATAAACCGCAATGAACCCTCCTTCGCCAAGCTTATTGCTTTCAGAAAAGTTATCTGTTGCTTCCCGTAGCACGTATAGGTCGAGAAGGAGCGAATCTATGACTTGGATATCATCTGGATTAGGAGAATCTGTTGGCAGGAGAATAGATACATGGTGATATAGCTTGTAAACACATTGATTTCCATTTATGAAACTTGACTACTTTAGAAGTCTGTGAACGAATAAATATTATATACATGCCGTCTTAATAGAATGTGTGCAGTCAATTGTTATAGAATTTTTTACCAGTAATAAAAAAGCAAAACAGTTTCTCATGAAAATGTTTTAGAAGACGTATAAAAATACTCTAATTGTACTAAAAATATTAAATCTTAGATATATGTAGGGGACTAACCATATGTCTTCACTACTTAAAAAACACAAGTTGGTGTTGACTATATACGTCTAAAACGCCAAGTAAAATAGAACTGCTGGATCGGAGTACATGGAAGTTAATCATCATTCTCTTATGCTGTAGCCAATTGATTCATTACCTGTGTTTCTTATTAATTAAAATGATTAATGAACATAATCGAGCTTACATGGTTTTCCTGAAGACTTCTGTGTTGATGTTCTCATACTCCAAAAACAAAAGCATATCGTCACTGTGAGACCTAATATTGCAGCAGCTAAAGGCACTGCAATGGCCAAAGTCCATCCTATCCTATGATTTCTTGTTCCTGAAAAGTGTAAACAGTACCAAAAGGGACCTCACATTAGCTGTGTGAAGATCTCTGATCCCTTAGCCACCATTTTTGTTAGCATTTCTCCTATAGAAAAAAGTTCAGTGAGTCGGTGAGTCCTCACTAGCAGTCACAGTTTACGATTTTGGTAAACCTAGTTATAAATCTGTATCTATACTTAATTACCAATCTTTTCTTGTTGCTATATATTGTCATGGACCTGTTGCGGACTACATTCTTTGCAGATTACTAGTACTTTATTAGGCCTTAAATAAAAGTTTTAAGGAATAGGTATGATGAAACAAGACTGTCCAGTTATCTGTCCAGAAGAAATCATCAACCAAAACCCATAACTACTCCCTCCGTTTCAACATAATGGTAGTTATAGTTTTTCTAAGTAAATAGATTTTGCTACGCACATATATACATAGTAAAATCTATGTATCTAGAAAACAAGAATGATCTGCATTTAGAACGGAAGGAGTACATCATTAAGCGATTCATGTTGAAGCAACTCACGGTGGCTGATTGCCGGTGGCGTCATGTTCACTGGCGGCGGCCCGGGCGGCCCCGGGAGTTGACTGCAGTAGCGGGCGGCCAGAGAAGAAAGGATATGTCTCGAATCGGAAGCTGCACCGCACTCCGAAAAGTCTCCCGCCATGCTTGCCGGTGAAATACGAGTACATAGGCATGAACCTCTTAATGATGTTGCCGAGGCATGTTCGGCAGTCGGCAGCCGCCATGTCCGGCGTGCACTGAGCCAGCGAGTAAATCTTGGGGTAGGTCTCGTCGAACGCCACATCCCCTGTGCCGAAACGCCTGACCGGGTCCGCCGCCGCGTAGTCGGCGGTGGCGTCGACGAGCCGGCGGAAGGCAGCGCGGAACGTCCCTAACGCTGACGCACTGACGCTGTCGGAGCTCCAGGCGATGTACGTCCCCCGGTTGTCGGTGGCGTTGGCGAGGAAGTCCCAGTCGGCGTAGCGGAGGATGCAGGGGTCGTCGTACATGGTGGCGCCCTTGCTGAGCGCGCACAGCTGCTGCGCGTTCTGGAACGCCGCGGCGACGCAGCGCGCGCACGAGGAAGCGTTGATGTCGCCGCGGCAGAGCGCAAGGGAGTACACCACGTCCGGCGCCGTGCCCGCGGCGCCGGTGGTGAAGAGGGACGGGGAGGAGGACGCGTTGCCTGGGAGGGCGCTCGCGAGGCGGCGGATGTTGGCTTGGTAGGCGCTGTTCTCGGCGAAGTTGCCGGCGGTGTCGTTGCAGAGCTGCCATGGTAGCGGCTGCGAGGTGGCGAGGGGCGCGTGGAAGATGACAAGAAAGAGGATCAAGGCGGAGGCGGCGAGGCCGTAGGAAAGTGCGGGATTGTAGCATATGGTGGTCGTCATCGCCATGGTTGGTGGGGTTGATGCGGGGGCAGCCAGAAGGACTGGAGGAGCATGCCACTACTCACTCACTAACAGGTTTGCAATTCAAACTTTTGGACGATAGGAATAGGAAAGAGTTCCAACTGTAGGCAGGAGGTGAGGCAACAATAAGTCAATAAGACAGAAAGGAAAGAGTTGGGTGGCATTTCAGAGACAGTTCAGCAACAACCATCCTCGTCGTTTAAGTGTGTCGAGGCTCATGTGGGCGACAACTCTTGGATTGATGCGTCGTCGATGGTGGAGTGCATCGTCGTCAATCCTGAAGAATCATCGGCGCAACCGGAATCGACGGTGACCTCCTGAGTGAAGAACGCCGAGCGGCTGCTGAACATGACGTTCACCCATGATATGGTCGGCCTGGATGTGGATGCACTTCAGCATCTGCTCGGTGGGAGGGTGCTCGCTCAACGATGGATCCACCAAGTCCATGACATTTCCCATGGTTCATTTGAGTGTTGTGATAAGAATTTAGCTGCATTAGGATCAGAATTTGCAATGGGTCTTGGAGTACGTACAGTGTTTATGAGATCAATGTCTTGCTCGGTGTTATAGGAACCACCATTTCTTCTTCCGGTGACAATTTCTAAAACCAAAACACCGAAGCTGAACACGTCCGACTTGACTGAATACAGACCACGCATGGCGTATTCTGGAGCCATGTACCCACTGTGACAGGAGCATAACTTCACGGTGATCTCTATTTTCTTGATAAATGTTGTTAAGGAGAAAGTGCTAGCTTACTATGTCCCGGCGACACGAAGAGTGACATATTTTGATTGATCTCCACCAACCGAAGTCGGAGATCTTTGGTACGTAATTGGAGTCCAACAGAATGTTGCTTGCTTTCAGGTCCCGGTGAACTATCTTCAGCTGAGAATCTTCATGGAGATATTGTAAGCCTCTAGCAATTCCATCGATAATCTTGAATCTTGTTGCGCAATCTAGCTCTTTGTTTCTCTTGGAATCTGTGATTCAGATGTGCATTAACATTGTTGTACCTTATAAGCCACACCAAATCCTCCTTTACCAAGCATTTTGCATGCAGCAAAGTCTTATGTAGCAACTCGCAATACTGGCAGATCAAGGAGAAGCTCATCGGCTCCTTGAATACCATCTGAACTAGTTGTGTCTATTGAAAGACGAGCACACAATCATGCAAAGTAAGACTATATGAGCTTTGAACCAAATGGTTTACAAGAATCAAATTCAGGTAAAGAAATCTATACTAAGAGAGTCACCCTTTGGCTGCTGGTATGCCTACTGAATTCATTAATTGACTAGCTACTATTTCATACTTTGAAAAGGTTGAGTGGACTTACAAAGTCGAACAGATTGTGCTGCTGATCTTCTCCTCCTTATCCAAAAACATATGACGGATATGGCCAACATTGCAGCAATTGTACTAGGTATCAAAATTGCTAAGAGTACCGTACCTGTCTTATTTCTTGATTTGTCTGAAAAATAAATGCAAGTAATTTTGTATGGACAAGTATTAGAAAATACTCCCTCCATCCTAAAAAGAATAATATTTTGACCTTCAAACTTTTTCTCAAAAAGAATCACGTTCTAGGATTTAAATCTTATGCATGCATAATTTAGATAGAAAATCATTCTTTTTGGACAGAGGGGTAGATCTTTTATCTTTTATTTGCGAAAAGCTTTATCTTAATCTGAATAGATTAAAACATGCATATGCTTCAACACATAAATTTTGTAGATTTCTTCTATACCTTCCAATAAAAAGGTACTTTTAATCAAACATTTAGATTAGTGTACCTATAAGAAAATAACTAAATCCTAAAAAGGTATCGAAAAGAACAAAATTGTAAGTTGAGACTGGTACAAAACTAATAAGTTACCAAAGTTTGTTACCGAGTATAAGCACTAAATCATGGTACATCCCAAGCATTACCTTGACTTGTGATCGCCGGTAGCGCAGGTGCAGGCGGAGGCGGAGGCGGCGTCCAAACGAACGCCGGAAGCTGCAGCAGCGGGCGGCCAGAGAAGAAAGGATCAAGCTCGTAGCGGAAGCTGCACCAGGCCCCAAAAATTACCCCACCATTAAACCCACCGAAATACGTCGGCAGCTGATTAGCAATTGTGGTAAGACATGTCCGGCAGACGTCCGCCGTCTTGTCCGGCGTGCACTGCGCCAGCGCGTAGATCCTGCTCTTCTTGTCGAACCCCTCCTCTCCAGTGCCGAATCTCCTGGATGAGTTCTCAGCTGCGTAGTTGGCGGTGGCGTTGACAAGCAGGCGGACAGCGGCATCGAACGCCTCCGCCGGCGGCGTGCTCACGATGTAGTCGTCATCGAGGGAGAAGTTGCGGTTGGAGAAGCGGAGCTGGCAGAGGTCGTACAAGACCATGACGTCCTTGTAGAGCGGGCACCCTCCCTGCGCGCCGGCGAAGGCAGCGGCGACGCAGCCCTCGCAGGCGGAGGCGTTGGCGTCGCCGCGGCAGAGGGCGAGCGCGTAGACGACGTCCGGGGCGGAGGAGCCGGCGCTGCCCGTGGCTTAGAGGACAGGGCTGGAGGAGGTGTTCTTTGGGAGGGTGGCGGAGAGCTGGTTGATGTTGGCTTGGTAGCTGCCGTTCGCCTTACACTTGCTGCTGGCAGGAGCGGGACCGCACAATAGCCACGGAGGCAGTTGCTCTTGAGCAAGGATGGGCGGCGGCGGCGCATGGAGGGCAGCGAGGATCAAGGCCGCGGCAACGCCGGCGATGTGGGAAGAAAAGCAGTAGCGCGTGGGCCGCCGCGTGCCCATGGTGGTGGGTGCTCCGTGCTCAAGGGAACAGTTTCGCGTGCTTAATATATCAATCAAGAACAAGGGCGTGATGCGTCGGGCGTGGACGGAAGATAATGGTTGGCTTGACTCGACAATGGTGGCCTAAAGGCTGCTTCTTCGAGCTTCAAGTGCGCAAAAATGATCCATGTAAATCATGTATACGTGAAAAATTCATGTTCAGTGAGGCAGGCCTGTGCCAGAAATGCCTGCCTCTCTCTGTACCTTTCTTCTGTCCGAAGACGGGAGCATGAGGTGTTGCCAGTAACTTGCAGAAGCCACGCAAATATATAGTCAGTGCACATGTTGTCGGCATACACAGTAACCAATTCTCATAATAACAATAATGTATAAATACATAATAAAGGGAGAGAAAGGGTATTTGAACCTGATAATTCGAAATTCTACCCTCGAGCAATCATTACACTATAGATTGCTAAAATTATTCTTACAAGAAAAGGGACATATATACGCTCCTACAAGCCCTGTAAGAAAAAAACATTTAAATTCCGAAAGCACAAACTCATCATGGGGTAGGGTTTCTCCTGCCACCAGGAGATTTATTTGTCAAGTAAAGTATTCGACGGGCTGCTTGCCTTCAAAGACTCATCTCGGTACAAGATCTGTGAGCGTCACCTCGGCGACATTGGAGCCTTCGACTTGTCAGTGGACTGCACAAGATCTGTGAGCGTCACCTTGGCGACATTGGAGCCTTCGACTTGTCAGTGGACTGCAGCTTCATCGCCCTTTTATAGGCATCCGAGTAAAGGTACGAGTGATCTTCCATCTCCGGGATGCAAAATGTTGGCTTTGACGGGACCTGGAGCGACAACGTGTCGCTGCCAAGCATGACGTTTACAGATGACACCATCGGCCGATCTGCAGGGCTGTACTGAACACAGAGTAGCCCGATGTGGGGGAGAAGGAGGTGGGCTTTGTGATAGTGCAGGCTTGGGCTGGGCCCGCTACAGCGGAGTCCCCTGCTCCTGGAGTTAAAGTTTCGTCACTCTGATGTGTTTAGTTCGGCGAGCGGTAACGTAAATGAAAATGTAATCAGATTGCACTCTAATTCTGTCTTTGTTTGGTTTACTAATGTAACGCTATTGCATCCCCGGCACGTACTGCAATCAGATTTTTTTTATTAGGGTGGTTGAGGAGCGGTATTGGGCACGTACTGGTTCGGGATCTAATTACGCGTTACCAGATTATCGACTGTTGCAAACAAATAGATGTAACAATAAGACTTACCCTTTGTAATAAAATTACGTTACATTTTAGAGAACCAAACAACATCTAGGTTTAGATAGATATTTTGGTTTGTTTGGTTATTGCTGAAATTTTTTGTAGTTATTAGGCAAGTTAAGGATGGAATTTATGTTTCATAACAAATTATCAGTATCAAACTAATACAACCTACTCCGTATCGACTAAGTACATTCAATAGGGAGAGAGGCCCTTGCTCCTAGTTCTCCCCTACAAGTGTTTAACCGCTACATCACCTTCCTGCGCTCGTGCTAACCTCCCCCATCATTGTGACTGCGAGCCTAATCTGCCTGCCCAGTAACCTTATCATTAAACCCATCTCTCACGATAACCTCATCAATAAATCCATGGCCATTACCCAACGTAACTTGGTACCCACCCATCTCTCGTGGTGCTCACCAAAAAGGTTGAAGAGATTAAGGGTAAAAATCAAGTGATAGAAAACACCAAAATTGTAAAAATATCCATGTAGAACCATGTAGAAAATCAAGGGTAAAAATCAGCACCATGTAGAACCATGTAGAACCTTCACATCAAACTAAAATATCCACTTGTTTAAGAACGTCACACAACAAAAGGGTGAGCTTAAAAGATGGCTTAACTAAACTTGACTCATAAATTTGTGCATTGCTGCAATGAGCGTTCATAGCCTATAGGTCAATCGACAACTCTTTTTACAAAACCTGACAGTTCACAAGTGCTTCATCAACATCGACCAAACTAAGCTCACGGTTTGTCTTGCATGCACAATTGGTTAGTTTACACAAAAGATGACATTGGTTCTAGTGCAACTACGAAATCAAGTGGTCAACTAAACCGTAGTTATCACCAACTTCATCGTCAAAGAGTACCCTAAAAGTAAAATCATCATTGTTGGGTCAACTATGCATAGAAATGGAAATCTAGCTAGGATAACAGTACTTAAATGTTCAGAAAAAATAACTTTCGATGTCATCATCTTCATCATCAGGAGTTTCATAAGACACCCTCTCTCATAAATATAAAATAAAATAATCAATGCTTAATCAAAAGACGAATACAAAAATAATATTTACTTGTATATTAGTTAGGCCTAGCAAGATAGTATGGAATAGATGTTTAGAAATTTTGAACTTGACATAGTCATGATGTTCTGCAAGTGCAGCAAGACACTTCCCCTCAGCCTCAATCTGCCTCAACTCCATTATAAAAGAGCGTGCCAACATCTTGCTTATCTTCATGGCAACATTGTATGATGCTAGAAGATCCAACTCACCTGGGAGGATGTAAATTTGAGGCTGGTCAATCATTATTGTGGTCCTAACAGCTGGAATGACCATCCTATTACTTGACTTGAATGAATCCAATGAAGTGCCATCATCATAAAAAATCACAGGGTTCCTATTGCCTTCGAGCATAACATACTGATCATAGACCATATACGATGACATGACTGAAAATGAATGTAGAGTAAACACTCATCACATACGATCCACAGAAACTTTGAAAAAATAAGTAATAAAAGATACAACAGAAATTACCTAGATGGGGACTTTGAACAACTTGAGCCATGATAGGTAAATGACTGCAAAAATAGTTGAACCACAAGTTTTAGCTAAACACAGCCATATATAAAAAGTACAAAACACCATTTTCATTGGGCATTCAAAACAGAATGCCATAACCCCTATAAAAGTTCTATACTCATACAACCACAGATAATGGAACGATTCTAAGCATCATATAACCCTACAGATCGAATTGTTTCGGCCTCTGGTTCAAAGGCATGGTGTTGGGAGTAGCAGTTTGGATGTTTGGTGGTTGCTTGGTATTGATTTGTTGTTGTCATTGTAGCAGTTCTCTTATTTATTGTATTATCATGGGAGCTTTTTTCACTTTTTAAAGTAAATGATATCTCTTCTCGGAGGTGCACCAACCAAATAATACATATTTGCAAGGCATTTATGAGGTGCACGAACCAAAAGGAGGGCATATCATGGTTGTTACACAGAGTAGCTTTTCCGGTGACGCTCAGGAACCCTATCCGACCAGACACTTCTGTATTCTCTTTTTAGGCGTTTTGTTCTATCCGACCAGACTTCTGTATTCTCTTTTTAGACGTTTTGTTTGGGGCAGACATACCTTTAGTTGTAGATTATGAGATTTTCTCATTTGTTATAGCTTTTAATTACAGTCGCGATCTCAGCCTGAGGCTACCAAAATTGGACGTTGGGTAGCACTGCCAGGCAGCTCTGGCCAGCTGCAATCCGAACAGCCCCCAGACACGCTTAGACTGAAACTTTATCAAGTAGCCAACTTGTCCAACAGTCGAGAGACGGCAAGAACACCGAACAAGAGCAATAAGAGCATTGTTAGTATTTAGTTATACTGGAAATATTAATAAATCAAGAGGGTTCTCGATTCAGCTTAGGGGGTGTTTGGATTAGTCCTGTCATATTCAGCGTAAATCCTGGGATTATCACTGGTGCTCTTGTTACCGAAGCCCACCTCCCCCGTGGCGAACCTCCTGGACGAGCTCCCGGCGGCGTAGTCGGCGGTGGCGTTCACCAGCAGGCGCACGGCGGCGTCGAACGCGCCCGCGGCCGGATCGCTTATCGGAGCGCCCACGACGTACCTCGTGGTGACGAAGTTGTCTTGGTCTAGGAAGAACATCCGGTTGGAGAAGCGGAGCTGGCAGAGGTCGTAGAAGATCAAGACGTCCTTGGCGAGCGAGCACCCCCGCCGCGCGCCGGGAAAGGCGGCGGCGACGCAGCGCTCGCAGGCGGAGGCGTTGGCGTCGCCGCGGCAGGCAGCGAGGGCGTAAACGCGATCCGGGATGGAGCCGGCGCTGTCGCTGGCGTAGAGGACGGGGCTGGAGGAGGCGTTCTTGGGGAGCGTGGCGGCGAGCCGGTTGATGTTGGCTTCGTAGGGGCTGTTCGCCGTGTAGTTGCGGCTGTCGTCGGAGCCGCACAGAAGCCACGGCGGCGGTTCCTCTTGACCAAAGCTGGGGCGCATATGGAGGGCGACGAGGAGAAAGGTGGCGGCGACGCCGGCGATGTGGGGAGAGAAGCGGTGGGGCGTGGGCCGCCGCGTGGCCATGGTGGTGGCTCTGCTGAAGGGAAGAGTTTTGGCCTTTTGGGTGTGCAAAATGTCAAGAACTGGTGCGCGATGCACTGATGCGGTCGAAATGGTTTGCTTGACCGTGGTCGATCGAATCAAGAGCTGACCAATCAGAAGGTGAACCAACTGCTAAAAAAAATTGGCTCCTCCATCTCTTCTTATTTTAGAAGGAGCTGGACCCTGTCAAACTGGTTCGAAGTCATTTGGGCGACAAAAAAATTACATATTTGGAGGCTCCAGAATAAACCCACTTCCATCCAAACGAAGGAGTTTTGATTCCAAACATTGTAAAATTCATTGCAAACGAAGGACTTCTCCATACAGATTCCCGCACACGGAATCAGGTAAAAATTTCACTTTTCATTCCTGGTTAATTCATGGTAAAAAATTTAAAAGTCCTAATATTTAGGTAAGAAGTACTCATTAAACATTCACTGCTCTCGTCAGAGACGGCTCTCTCTGCAGCCTGCTTCAGAGTTCGGACTTCAGAGGCCGCCATTCGCCAACAGAAGACCGCTTCCTCGTTATCGTCAGCCCAGCCGCGCCCCCATTCGCCCGGCGAACCACCTGCCCGCCATGGCCGCCTCTGCCAAGGTCGCGCGCCTCACCACCCTCGCCCTCTTCTCCCCGACCCCGACCCCCTCCGGCCCGAAACCCATCAACCCCAGAGCCCGCGCCCCGCCGCCCATTTCCATCTCCATGGACCCGGCCCTCGTCGACCCGACCCACCTTCAGTCCCTCATGCTCGCCTGCGCCCACTCCTGTGCCCTACGCCTCTCGCCGGCGACGCCGGCCTCCGCCATCGAGCCGGTTGACCTTGGCAAGCTCCGCACGGCGCTGGCGCACAGCTTCATCGTCGTGTCTGTCTTCTGCGGCGCCAGGTACTTGGCCGACGCCGGGGAGGAGGAGGGGCAGAGGTTTGGCTTGGACCTCGGCCTAGCGCGGCAGGGGGAGCAGCGGCTCGTTGGATTTGGGCGCGCCGTCTCCGACCTCGGGCTCACCGCCTCCGTTCATGACGTCGTGGTAATCTTCTCTCTCTAGCAGTGAAATTGGCTATGGTGACGCTCCCTGATTCCGTGTGCGGGAACTTGTGAAGCCCCTCCTTTTCTATTCCATTCTTGATCAGACCTGATAGGCAATAAGATATTTTTCATCTTACACTTCTTGCAAAGATTCTGAGTCTTTTGGAATTCATGAAGACATTCTGGATAGTCATTAGTTTCTGATGGATGGTGGATGCTAGAGAATGGATTTGATTGATCGAACTGATACCTTGGGATGGCAGGCATTTTTTTTACCATAAAACTGTGGGGGAGTTCCCCACAGCATTTCATTACTCAAAAGGAAAAATATGAACAAAGATGTATAAGTATTGGTCTAAAGTCGTCCTTGACACGATGGAGTTGCAGGACGATTTGCTCCTTGAACCTCACGGTCCAGAGCCCCAGACATGGCAGGCATATTTCATCTATTAACCCAACTAAGAATGCACAACTGCAGTTTCTTAGTCTCCCCCGCTCTATTGCATTGCAGATAGAATGAAACATTGGTTTTGTCGCAATTTAATAGTACTGCAGAGATTTTCACTGCAATTCGGGTTAGGCCTATTGACTGGAAAAAGAAGTACAGAAGAATAAACTTTCTGCGTTCATTGGGAACACTGGAATAGCATGTACTTCTTACAGTGCTGATGCTGTGATGCACTTCTTTTTGTGCTGATATGTCAACTGTCTGTTATCTTGTACAAATGAACCAACTGTGTGTGCTTGTACATTTGTGCTGAAAGTTTATTTGTAGCATTCAGTACGACTTGCCAAGTGTGTTTGAAAGCTTGAGTGGATTAGAATGGAATACTGAGCATCAAAGTGTGTAATGTTTGTGTTCGAGTGCAGTCCAGTCGATACACAGCAACCTTGCTTTGATATCTCCTACTTCTATTCCTGAAAAGGGAAAACTTAGAGCCTGTTGCATGTGCTCATATGACTATCTTCAGTGACTTACAGGTTCATCCATCACTACAGAGGAGAGGAATTGGCCAAAAAATAGTGGACAAAATTACAAGGTAATTTGCTTGGATTTACCACAAAAATTGTTACAACAGGCAAACACATGCGATGTGAAATGCTTCACTGATCAGTAAAAACACTTGTAACCTGTAATAGATTGATTTCTGGCCCAAAATTGGAGTTTCATCTATATGTCCTTTGCTGGAAAATTTTCAGGGTACTTCATAGCAGAGGTATATATGACATTTCTGCATTATGTACAGAAAAGGAGAGGTACGGCATTTTCATCTAAATTGGTAGATTCACATGAGTTTGATTGTTTTTCTTTTGCCTCTTTAATGCCATATCATTATCAGTAAATGTGAAGATGTGGGTCGCTTAATCTTCACTATTTATTTCATGGTGCCTTTTGCAGGCCTTTTTTTGAAGCTTGTGGTTTTGGTGATGATATGATGGGTTCAACAACAATGCTGTATACTAGAAACGTGCACAAATAGAGTTCATACAGAAAATCACCAATTGGCACGATGACCTGGTTGACATGATGGTTTGTCTGTTGATGTTTAGTTGTTTACTAGTACTGTTTGAAAACACCACTCCAGCAAGTCATGAGATATCAGTGATCTCAGTTTGCTCACTTATTGGAGGGAGTAACCACAAGATGAGTTTGGAGAAGCCTTTGTGCGTTGTATTAGTGCGTGTGCGAGACAGGCATTTTTCAGTGTTCAGACCAACATCTGAATTTTCTAATTGCTGCTGACTGTAAAATTCATTGTAATTAGAGACATACATATACATATCATGAATGTTTCTACTGATTCAAATATTTTACTACTTTAACAAGATTTAGGACTATCTTTGGCAGCTGTTCGCAAATATGCTTGAGCAAAGTACATCACAGGAAGGGAACTTTGAGCTCTTATATGTTCCTGGTTTTTGTGTATTGTGGGTGTTTAGATGAAGAGCTCCTCACGAAAACTTTTGGAATTAGATTCGACAAAAATTTTGGGATTTGATTCAATTTTGCTTCTCTATTATTGATGATTTGGATCAGGATTCAGAACCCAATCAAAATAAGTCCTTATTGGCCTTGCATTTGCTCTAAGGTGTGGCTTCAATCAACAATGGTAGAAGGATGAACCAATGAGATTCCTTAATCAAGGGAGATGTAATGTACATTTCCAACTATATACACAAGATCGCAGGAAGGTTGATACTTGTACAAATAAGCAATTCTACAAACCTTACAATGCAATAAATTCCAATTGGACCGCTAAATTTCCCACAATTCTTTTCAAAAAAAATTCCCACAATTAGAGCTGACCCATCTTCAGTTCTCTTGTTTCACTGTAATTACTCTTCTTATCTCAAATCTGCAAATCTATGTGTGTGCATGTATGGATCATACATGGTTCATCATACAGCTGCTTGGAACACACGTTCATTTGGAGTTCCGAACACCGTCCGTAGAAACCTTTCAACAACCGACAGGAATTCTTCAGGTCTTTCCTCCTGGGGCAAGTGACCACAACCCTTGATCACCTCAAACCTTGCTCCAGGTATAGCATGTGCCACACGCTCAGCATTCCAAGCAGGGACAATGCGGTCAGTATCACCGGTCACCACTAGCACTGCAATGGTAAGACGAATACACTTTTCAGGATTCAGGATTGGGTTGTTTATAAATCTCATATTACATTACTCCAAAGCCTTTTTTCTAAAAAAATTGCAAAACATTTCCTTCTAAAAATACACTGCCAAAGATTTTAGTAAAGTAGTAGACCTAGTTTCTCTTAACTGTATAGCCTCAGAAAATTAAAAGAATAACCTGGGCAAGAGATCTCAGAAAGCCTCTTTGAAACCGGTACTCTTGTCGCTGATGCAGAATCTATGATCATGGATATGGTGTGCTCCAGAAGAGCAGTCTCCCAACCCCTGGATCTTAGTGGCTGAAAAGTCCCAGAAGGGTTTGTGTAAATTACACCATGCTGAAGTATTTGACAATTGAGAGTTTTCTGAATTGTGGTGTGGAATCTCACCTTCGTGTACCCTTGTATGACGTGATCAGTTACTTTACTTGGGTCATACCACGCATTACGGACGCCTAGTATTCCAAATTTGTCCATGACCCATCTTACCAGCATAGCGCCCAATGATGACCGAAGAAAAGCAACAAGAGCTTTAACATACAGAGATCGAAGTACGTCTCTTATCACCATCATCATCTTGGAAACAAGCCCTGCAATGTGCTTGCATAGCTTGAGAAACGCACCCCAGATCCTAGCAAACAGAGTAGGAGGTGAATTTTCATCGTTGGGAACATTCTGCTTTTGCGCTTCTTGTTCCCCTGTGGCACTATCTTTCACTCCCTTCCTCGGCGCAAATATTGCCGGTGCAACTAGCACAAGAGCAGCGACCCGTTCCGGCGCCTCAAAGTATGCATCCACTGCCACAAGGCAACCAGCCGAGTGCCTGAAGAACAGGATCGCGACACATGTTCATTTCATCACACAAAGCAATGCTCGCAGACAGAAGTTGAGAACATGCTGTGTTTTCATACCCGACAAGGACAGCCTTCTCGGCGCCGAGATAGTCGATGAATGCCAACGTGGCCATGACCGAGAACGCCATGGAGTACGGGTTGAGAGGTTTGCTGTCATCACCGGACCAGCTGGCCCTGGACGTCAGCCCAAACGCCGGCCGGTCGAACGCAAGGACCTTGGCAGCGGCAATGCGGGCCAGCGGCCGCATGACGCGGCTCCAGGAGAACACCGACGCACCGAAGCCGTGCAGCAGAAGTATGGGAAGGCCGATTCCACTCCGGCCAGCTTCTGAGACGGTGGCGTCCGAGGATTGGTCGCTGGACGAGTCCTCATCGTCATGGCTGCAAACCTTGTGGTGGAGCCTGACGCCGTTGATTTCGAAGAAGCTGCTGTCCGGGTCGGCGAGGGCCTCCGGGTCGAGGAGCTCGTCCTGGTCGATGCCGGCCACACTCCGGCGGCGGCGCCTTCCGGGTGGCATCTGGACGCCGTCTGGAACGAATCCTGCATTGCCTCCGGAGTTTAGTACTGTCAGTGTCAGCTGGGGTTCTTGCTAGGGAAAATCCAATCTTTTCGTGGATGAATTCGCATCCCGGATGGTGGGAGGAAAAGAAATGCAAAATTAAGAAACTTTGGCCGAGGAAGAACCACATCGTCTTCATCTGACGCCCATTTACGCATCTCTATCCAAAGATTAACAAAAAGATTCAGAAAGAAAGAGGAAAGTGTACCTGGAAATTCAGCGGAGGCGGAGGCTTGAGGAACACCGGCCAGCCGGCGCGCGCGAAGCGGCTGCGTCCAGGCGGGCGCGGCGGCGGGGAGGTGGGCGGCGGCGGGTGGGGGGCTGGGGGAGAGAAGCATCTGCATCTGATTGAGTGATTGTTCCGGCTGCGGCAAGCCGGAAGCCCGTTGTCCCACACGGCAGTCAGACACGCATCCAGTGGTCCGAAAACTAGCCGTGCGTTACCAGCACATTATCTCAAAGAAATTATCATTTTTTGGATGACAACAATAATCGGGTTGCTATCGCAGAATTTGACTTGCGGGAGCAGCCCGCTAATAGCGACAAATAGAGTACAATGCTTCTGCTGTTGCTGGTTGCAGATATGTGAAATAGGCAGATGGCAACACTTGCATAGAGACAGAGAGTAGAAACTAAAGGAAATGCTTCACGTACAACACATTCGCATAAAACTAATCAAGGACATTTTTGCCACTGCACTGCACCGCACCATGTGAAACTCAACCTTGAATGAGTGAAGAAAAGAATTTAACCACTAAGGAACTAGTGCATTTACTTCATTAAACAGAACTAGTCATTTAAGATTAAGATTTACAAAACACATGGTCAGAGACCACATGAACTCATATAAATCTAGGAGGTACCACTAGGCCAGTAACAAAAGGAAGAAAAAAATGAAAGATAAATTACATGTATAACTCAAACTGCTTGCTACTTCTCTAACATCAGCAATCATCCCTAGAGGTCCAGGGTTAGCTAAGTTGCCACAATGGCACAGGGTACTGTTACATGAGATTGTGAGATAGGCAGCCAAAAACTGTACCAAATGCTGTTCCCGGGGCACATCATCAGGATGCATTATTCAGTCCCAAAATGCACAGCTCGTCACTTGTCAACCGAGAGGGGCAGGCTCATCAATTATTTTCTTTAGCGACTGAAGATCTTGGACTGACTGAATTGCTGACTGCATCAAAGTCAATCTTTCGGCAAATGCTTGGGCTGAGTTTTAACAATTTATGGGATGGCCTCAAAGGTGCATCTGGGCATGTGGATGCTATGCCAGTAAGAAGAGGCTTTGAATCAGGTGTCTTGCAGCTTTCATATAGACTTGAATCTATCAAAATCTTTTCAGATTCTTCCTGTTGATCAAGAGGACTATCTGAAATAATTAGATCAAGGATCATCTTCTGAATCACTTGGAGATATTCATCCTCCTCTTCAGAATCACTCCAATCAAAACTTAACCTTTTAACTGGAAAGTCACCTGAATCAAAATTTAGCTTCCGGCGCGAAGGAACTTCTGCACCTCTAATCACTTGCTTCTTTGGTGCCCACGCAGCCACATCTGGTCCTGGAGCAAAAGGATCAAAGATGCTTTCACGTGGTGTCTCACAGCCCAATGAGAGACTGTCATCTGGAGCCTCACTAGAGATGCACAGTTCAAGTGTATCTCCCCTAGGAGTGATGGCCTCAGCGATATTTTCAAGATCACAAGTTGTACTAAAGGATTCTATGTCTTCCTTCTTTTCCAAAAGAACTAGCAGAAATGGTTTCTCACTCGGGCTCTTTTCCACCTTTTCTGTGACTGTTGAATCACAGCTCATAGCTTGTGAGGTCTCAACCTCACTCTTATCCACTGCATGGTCTTCTGGTAGGGGTGATACGGATTCAAATCCCATGATACGGAAAACAATATTATTTCAGTAAAAACGCTGAAACAACAGTGAAGCTTGAACTGCCTTCCTCGGTAAACACCACTGATATTCAATATATATCAGAGTACCAGAACCTGCGTGAAAATAGATAGTACAAAACTTAACACCATAGACAATTCATAGTACAGAGCAATAGATTCACAGCCTTTAAAAAATATGTTAGTAACAAACATATTCTAGACATTATGTTAAAAAGACATGTTTATTGCTCAGCAAACAAGAAGTTTCTTAAGCCTGTTTTTCCTTAATCAGGGTACATGTAAGTTCAGCAGGTACATATCCCATAAGCAGTTAGTTAACCTTTTAATAACTCCTTGCAAAAGTCAAATAAAGCGTTGCATCCTTTGAGATAACGGAATTTTCTGTTCGCACATTTAAAACTCTTTAGCTGAGGGATGCCCCCTCGAGACTCCACAAAAAAAAGGAAAGAAACTGTTTACCCGTCACTCTAGTTGAACTGATACAGGAATGCCTTTATCATTCTGCCAGCCACAAACTTTCAAAAATCAACATCGGTTACAAATGTTAAAACAGATATAGTTCGTAACGGAACGCCCAATCCACATCTGGATATCCAAAAGAAAAAAATTCTATACGCTAAGGCCTCGACATGCACACAACCGCTAGCAATACAGACATTGCATCACACATAAACATTAAACGAGATCACGGCGTTCAGGTTCAGATAATGAGATAACAATCAGTTCCAGCAAAAGCCAAATCCATTGGCTATCATAATATAAACCCCAAATTCCCCAGAACAGGGGCAGGCACAAACCCATATGCAGCTATGCTCCATGTAAATTGCAGATTCAGCTAAACCCCAAAATTCTAGCTGCGAATGCTATAGCACAGCGGATCCCAGATGGGGCATTGGATCGGATTCGGGTTTAGCTAACCTCCCCTCTCCCCCAAAAACAAATCGGGAAATAAATTGCCACTCCGCCCGCGGCGGCCGCGCAAGCGAATCTGCGGTAGGCTGGACCGAGTGGAGCACCCCCTCCATCCATCCAACCCAGATCGAAAGAAAAGATTTTGGATTCGCGGGCAGATGACGGACTCAAAACCAAAACCCCGCCCCCAGTAACCTAGGGTTTACTTACCAGCGAATGGAAGTAGGAGTCAATCGAGCGCCTGGATGGATCCCGGCTGCGCGAGGGTGCCGAGGTCGGGGCGGCGGGACGGCGGCGAGGGGAGGATCCGGTGAGGACGGACGGGAGAGCGGATGGATCTAGGGCGGGCGGGCGCGCGGTGTTTTCCGCGCCGGCGCGAAAAACGGGGGGGAGAGAAAGAGGCCAAAAGGAAGTCGGGGTTGGGACTTGGTGTGCGAAGGAAGGAATGAGGTGGCACGCGGGTTCAATTTGGAATGTCTATCCCCGTTGCACGCGGATGGGTCGGGGGTTCGGTTGAGGGCCCACGTCCGGTTTTTTGTCTCGCGCGCGGGAAAGAAAACTTTCGTGGACCTCGTTGCCGCGGGAAAGAAAACTTTCCTGGACCTGGGCCTCTTTCACGGGATTGAGGCAGGAACCCGTCTTTGTTTTTTTTTTTTTGAGAAAATCATTTTGACGTCCCTCATTTATCGTCGTAGTTTCGTCCTTCATTTGCAAAACCATGTATCTGATATCCCTCAACTTTAAAATCCATTTATTTTTATCCCTCGGCTGTTGTGAAGATGGCTTCCTATGACGTGGCACTAGATCCAACATGCCGGTAGCTTTCTTCCTCCCTTTTCTTTCTCTTTCGCCACGTGCTCGCCTCCGCCACTGCGCCGCATTCGCATCGCACTATTGAGGCCTGCTCACTAGACGGACGGGGTGTGGGACTGAAGTAGACATTAGCAGCCCTACCGGGAAGAAGGCCCCATCGCGAAACCCTAGCATCCGCCACCGCCGGCCGCCGGAGATGGCCTCCTCACCGCTACTCGCCCCGCGGCGGTTCCTCTTCGACCTTAGCGTCGCGCAGGAGGAGTTCGAGGAGGAGCCCAAGGAGGCGTTCTAGGAGGTAGTGTCGGAGGGAGGGGTGGAGAGAGTCCTAGTAGAGCACCTGAGGAGGCGGTTGTCAAGGAGGAAGTCGTGGAGGAGGTGATCGAGCGCAAGGAGGAGCCCACGGATGAGATGATCATGGAGGATGAGGAGGCCGCGGCGTAGCTGGCGGGCCATCAAATGAGGTGATGGGGGAGGATGAGGAGGTAGGGGATGAGTAGGGGGCAAGGAGGAAGAGGATGGACTACAAGGTCTTCATGGATGGGCTCCCGTACGATGCCGCGGAGGAGGACGTAGCGCAGGCGCTGGCAGATGGTGGAGACATCATAGAGGTGCGCCTCGTGTGGGATCCAGCGGACTAGCGCCTCAACAAAGGGAAGGAGGAAGAGAGGGGAGGAAGAAAGCCACCTAGCATGTGGGATCCACCACTAGATATGTAGGACCTAGCACTACGTCGTACGGAACCACTCTCAAAACAGTTGAGGGATAAAAAAATAAATGGATTTTAAAATTGAGGGATGGAAGATACCCAAATTTGTACATGAGGGACGAAACTCAAACTATAACGATAGACGAGGGACGTCAAAAGAACTATTTCCTTTTTTTTAAGTTGCTTTTACATACCACCCCCTAAAGGGTATTTTTGAAGACTGATTTTTCGATTCAACCTAAAACTTGGGGGTTACTCCATATGGAGGGTGACTTCTCATATCACATTCCAAAGATGAAGATTATAAAATCAAGACGAACAAGAGCTTGAGCACACCATAGCCTCATGGCAGCTTTGAGGAATTTTGAAGATTCAGCCAGATAAAATACTCGAAGAGCACCAAAACTACTTGGTGAGGATTTGAAAAGTACTCAAGGCTGCTGCATTCGACTATGAAACGCTCGGGGGATTGTCGGGGATAGATCCCCAATACACGCAAGGAAGGAAGAAGATGGACTCCTATTAGGATTCCTCTATAATTCTATTAGGACTCATACCATGTAATCCTACTAGCACTCCTCGTAACCGACTAGTAATCCTGCCCCCTGGAGTATATAAAGGAGGCAGGGGTACCTAGATTGACAGTTTAGAGCCATCATCAATAGCCAACAATCAGGCTACATGACACCTAAACGTAGGGCGCAATATACAATACCCGAAACAGGACGTAAGGTATTACGCTACTCCATCGGCATGAACCTGTACAAATCCGTGTCTTGTGTCCTCGCTTTTACTTACAGGCCCGACGATTCCCCACCAACCAATCTACTACCTCGGGATACCCCTCTGTAGGTTGCCAGGTATAAAACACCGACATCTCCATCCACCCTAACAGTCTCTTCATTTCGTATTACAACAGACTTTCCATTTTGCACATTTAGCAAGCCAAACTCGCTTACTAAGTTTGGAGAGTATGGGAGAGAATTTAGCAAGTCGGATGGGATAAATATCTGGATAACAACTATTGTTAGACGGTGCATTTCTAGCACAAGCCAAAATTTGACTTGGAGAGGGAGATGTCAAGGCCGTTGGAGTTGCTCTTACAGAAACCACGTACGCGAAGCCTCACGCGTCACGCCGGCCCCACCTCGGCGACCTCACGTGACCGGCCCCACCTGGCAGCCACACGGACCGCCCCCGACAGATCCGAGCCGCGACCAGGACGGCCGGATACAGCGAGCGGCCTCTCGACTCTCCCCTTCCCCCTCCCCGTGCTCCTCGCCCTCCCCAAATCCCTCGCCACGATGGCCCGCCTCCTCCTCCCCCTCCCCTTCGCCGCCGCCGCCGTCGCCTCCGCCTCCGCCTCCTCGCTCCACCTCGCCGCCTCCCGCCTCCGTGTCCCCGCGGTCTCCGGTACGCAGCCCATCCTTCTCCTCCTGCCCTCCATGCTCCTCCCCGGCTCTCTACCGATCTTTTCTCTTGGATGAGGCTGCCCCCCCGTGTGACGTTGCTTGGTTTCCCGTTCCTGTCGTTTCAGTCGCGCGGCGCGAGGGCCTCTTCGGGGGAAGGGTGGTAGGAGGAGCGGTGAGGGCGCCCGCGAGGCTGGCGAGGCGTGGGCTGTGCGCCGGCGCGGAGCCCGGCGGCTCGGCCGGCACGGTGGTCGGCCAGGAGGAGGCCATGGAGTGGGTCAAGAAGGACCGGAGGCGCCTGCTCCACGTCGTCTACCGCGTCGGCGATCTCGACAAGACGATCAAGTAGGATTCCCCGGTGCTTTTGTCACCGATGGGTTTTGTGCTACTGCTGTTTGCTCCAATTTTATTGGGAGGGTTGCCTTTCTACCTGCAGGTTCTACACGGAGTGCCTGGGCATGAAACTGCTGCGGAAACGGGACATCCCGGAGGAGAGGTACACCAATGCCTTTCTGGGGTACGGGCCTGAGGACTCGCATTTTGTTGTGGAGCTCACTTACAGTAAGCTTCTTTTGTCAAAATACCTTCACCGTATCTCTGTTGTTCAGATAATGTGCACTGCGATCAACATATCGAACCCCTCGGATACCTTTTCTGGCAGATTATGGTGTGGAGAGCTATGACATTGGGACTGGTTTCGGCCATTTCGGGATTGCTGTTGAGGATGTAAGCTTATATATCTATGGACCTTCTTCATTTAACTTGCCGGCATTCAGCTCTGTGATGCTGCTATTCCTGTTTTCTTCAGCCAGTCATGCTGTGTAGGGACTAGGGAAGTATGGAGATTTCATTTATGGATTGCTTTGATAGGTTTTGTCCCCAGGTTCATAGTTGCCACAAGCTTTAGCACCAAATGTGAACCTGTATTACTGTTACCTTTATAAAAAAAACTAGACTTTATTTGGTTAAGGGATTAACAGATAACAAAGTTTGATTGGCTGTTGGCAGTTTGGTTACAAATTAAAGTAAGAAACTTATAACGGGAGTTTTTTTTGTTATTTTTGCTGCAGCAGATGATTGTACAGCATAAAGTTCACATGTATAAATATGAAATATTCTTTGAGATCTGTAAGGCATGAAATTTCTGTACCATGACACTCATATCCTTCACCTGAATTAGTCATGATGTATCACCAAGTTATTACAAATAATTGAAATGTGATACGTTGGCAATATATTTGGTTATTTATTTTACCATTTCACATTTGATTATGAACTAGTTTGGTACCTTGAGTTTCAATGTTTGAAAATTGCAGGTTGCAAAAACAGTGGACCTTATTAAAGCAAAAGGAGGAACAGTAACAAGGGAGCCAGGTCCTGTCAAAGGTGGGAAATCAGTAATTGCCTTTATTGAGGATCCTGATGGTTACAAATTTGAGCTTATAGAAAGAGGTCCTACTCCCGAGCCTTTGTGCCAGGTAATGCTTCGAGTGGGAGATCTTGATCGTGCTATAAATTTCTATGAGAAGGTAAGTTAATGACATGAACTGGAACTGATAATGAAGTTTGCTCCTTTTCTAATATTGAAACAGTGATTAATTCAATTTGTAATATTTATGAAGGCATTTGGCATGGAACTTCTTCGCAAGCGAGATAATCCTGAGTACAAGGTTGTATCTTCCTATTTCCTAAACCACCCTATGAACGAGCCTCATTACTTTTTGTTTGCTAAGATTTCTATGTGAAGCTTGCTGATGTGAAAGAGGAATTAGAATACATGCAACTATGAAAGGACCAGAAAATATCTTAAGTTTCGATGAATACCTTCTGTTTAAGTTCAATTTGACAGTAGTTTTGAGCTACTAGATATTTCATTTGTTAGGTTGTTGTACCTTGTCCGTTTCTTTTATGCACCATGTTTAGGTTTGTGTTCTAAAGCATGTTTGTGATGAAATTAGATTACTACAAATCTTTATGTGATGCTAAGTGCTAGCTGTATGCTTGGTACTTTTTTTTTTTTTTTGGGGGGGGGGGGGGGTTACTATTTCTTGTATAAGCAGTTCTTTAATAGTTTAAACATTCCCTACTTTCAAAGACGTGGCGCACTTTACGGTGCTTGTCCATATGCTGGTCTATCTCAAGCTTTAAACAGTAGCCACTGCCAAGGTTGCTTACACTGTTTTTGCCTCAGTTTTTGTATTCACTATATACATCCTTGGCACATTTGATGTCTGAATTGTAATAAGAAGTCTAGCTTGGATCGGAGGAAAAGCTTGTTTTTGTACCTTTGAGTTTTCCCTTTAGATGAACACGGTTCAAGTTCACATACTTATTTACTTGTCCAGCAGTAACATGCTTGCCATTCAAGTGTAACTAGTCATTTGAGGAGAAGGTTTTAGGTTTCCTTCTTATTTTAGGTTAGATTGACCATCAGTGATTTACAATGTCTATCCAACAATAAGTAGTTGTGGCAGTGCAGTTTCCACTTCTTTCTTTGGCTGTGGTTAATGTTCTTCTGGCAGCAGCAGTGTTGTTCTCAACTCCTTGGTCGCGCTTCTGTGGTTCTACCATTACTCATTCTGCTGTTTTCAATTTCGTTTCCCTTGGAGATGGGACTCAAGAAACATAATGCCTTGGATGGGATTTGTAGTCTGGAAACTTGGGGCTGGATGTAACTGATGCCTGATTTGTTGAGGCTTCTACCCACTCTTTGTTTGTACACCGGAAGTCACTGCTAGGCTTCCAAAGTTGTTCATGGGCCTTTTACTAGAAACCATCCAAACCTGTAAAACAACTCAAACATAATAACCTGCGTGCTGATTCCTCTCCTCCTCAACTTGTTGAAAACTAGCCCAATCCACCCATTCTGTTCCACTTGCAGCTTTGACAGAAAAACCAGGCGTGTCTTTGTAAACCCAGCTGTGTTCTGTCCTCGTATGAATTCAGCCTGAATGCAATGAAGGATTTATGATGCTATCTACTGGTTTGAAGTGACAATTCCCATGCATTTCCAGTCATCATGAGATGTGTCACAATGGTTATGCCAAGTAGCTTCCATCTCTGTTTCATAATACTTTGAAATCAGTTTTTTTTTTCATCATCGATTTGATCATTTGCTATGGCATCTGTATGAGACCATCACTGTTTATGCAATATATGTTACCTATCTGTTCATGTAATTTATGATACTGTAAAAATAACTGCTGTTCCTTTTCTTTAGTATACAATTGCAATGATGGGATATGGTCCAGAAGATAAAAATGCTGTATTGGAGTTGACATACAACTATGGGGTCAAGGAATATGACAAGGGAAATGCCTATGCACAGGTATGTTTTCTTTCATTGTTCAGGTTTTGGTTCATTGGCCCTTTTCCTCTGGCTACACTAATGGAGCTTCGTTATTCTCCTTACAGATTGCTATTAGTACTGATGATGTCTACAAGACTGCAGAAGTAATTCGACTAAATGGTGGACAAATTACTCGTGAACCCGGTCCATTACCTGGCATTAACACCAAGATAACTGCATGCACAGATCCAGATGGCTGGAAAACAGTATGTGCCTTTTACTCTTGTGTTTTAGTGTCAAACCTCTCTCTGTGTTTATTTGTTACAAAAGGCTGTGGAATTTTTATTTGTTACAAAAGGCTGTTTATTCCTAGGTGGCCTTTGTGCTAAATTTGCAGCCGATTTTCAAATAGTGGCTTTTGTCCAATTTTTCAGTAAAAACAGGATAAACAAAACTGGTTGAGTGCCTATTATTCATTTCGTTTGATGATGTGCATATTATGTGATATTGTATAAGGAAGAAAAGTGCAAAGTTTTGCTTGTAACTAGCATAGCTTTAAATTCATCCCACCCAGTAGTCTTGCCCCCTGAGGCTGGATATACACAAATTTGCGTGCCATTTTTTTTTCTTGAGGACATTCTGGTCAATTATAACATTCCTTTTGCATATTGCAGGTGTTTGTTGATAACATAGATTTTCTCAAGGAGTTGGAAGAATGAGCTTTGTGGAAGATCTCAACTTGGTACAGCAGGCTTCAGAGAGTTTTTCCCTGTGTGTTCCAAGCATGACCTGCAGAATCTTTGTAAAAGCCAGCAAGCCACCACCTCAAACTGAGGTTTGTAGATAGATGGTCCAATCTACGGCGTCACAATTGATAGTTGATAGAGCATTAGATTCACCTTCTGGAGCGATGTAGATGCGCAACCCGTTTTTGTCAGTAAAATCATATGTACAATTTTCCACAGAAGACAGAATATTTTCGTTAACTGTTCCTTCTCAAGGATGTGCAAGTACTAGGGCTGTCTTGGAATGCAGAAGTTTGAATGATAAGATTCATGTAGGCCCAAAAAAAAATGCGTTTCAAGGCGGGCCTGTGAACACAGCCCAAAAAAGCAGCAGTGTGACGATGATGTGGTTTCGGCAATCAGCCCAGTCGTTTGGGAGCTCTAAACGAAGAGTCCAACTGGTGTCCTTGGTATTTTCATTTCGAATGTAGCCAACTCAGTTTAGATGGTTATTATCAGAATTTGGTGGTTTTCTCCTGCTGAGTTTTAATAAAGTTATAGAAAACTGGCGGTGGCGGATCCTAGTTTAAAAATTTTTACTCCGTCCTGCAAAAGTTGTGTAATTTTTTTAGAAGGAAAAAGTTGGGTAATTTTAGGGGTGCTGGGGAGACAGGGCTAAACTCACATAGAATGTTTAACACTAATTAAGAGTATTAAACATAAGCTAATTACAAAACTAATTGCACAACCTCTAGGCTAAATTGCGAGATGAATCTATTAAGCCTAATTAGTCTATGATTTGACAATGTGGTGCTGCAGTAACCATTCGCTAATGATGGATTAATTAGGCTTAATAGATTCGTCTCGCGTTTTAGCCTAGGGTTCTGCTATTAGTTTTGTAATTAGCTCATATTTAATCCTCCTAATTAGCATCCGAATATCCGATGTGATCGGACTAAAGTTTAACCCTGGTATCAAAATGCTCCCTTAGTCCGTGAGATGAAAGCAATGCATGAAATTCGTGTCAAGCTGACAAGCTCCATAGGAGGCCGCTGGTCGAGACGAGAATTGATTTGCGAAGAGATTAAAAACAGCCTTCACCCAAACGTCTGCAAGAGGAACATCTGCCAATCCTCTCGTAAAATTACAGCGCTTAAATACCGGCATTAATTAATAGAACACACCCGCACGTTCGCTCATAAAGGCCTCATTCATGGCCAGGCGCCGGTCAGTGACGCGGTTGCTGCAGCCTGCAGGCGTGCAGAGAGGGGCCGGGGCCGGGCCCGGGCCCAGTGACAGCGAGAGCTCCATTCCCGGGGGGGAGTTCCCCGGTTGCCATCACCTCCTCTGCTCTGCTCTGCTGACTGCTCCCCACCCCCGACCGCGTCGCCATCCGAACAGCCAGGCCTGCCGGGCTTTCCGCCCCGCCCGCTCGCTTTCCGCCCCGACCCGAGCGGGGCCTATCACCCACTGACAGGTAGCCCCTTGGTCAACAGGTCCCACCCGTCATCCGGGTCGCAGGAGGGTGGGTACGGCTGGAGGCGGGTGGGAACGCGCCCGCGCGGCGCATTATTTCTCGGCGGTGGGCCCCGCAGAGTTAGGGACGGGAGTGGGGGGTGTCCCCCCACCCGCAGCCACACTCCACTTCACCATGGCCCGCCGCCCCTCACTCTCGCTTGCCACGGCGGCAGGCGACCCGTGCGCCCCTCGCTGACATGAAGGGCCCGCGTCTCTTTGTGGCCCA
Source organism: Setaria italica (assembly GCF_000263155.2). Lineage (NCBI taxonomy): Eukaryota > Viridiplantae > Streptophyta > Magnoliopsida > Poales > Poaceae > Setaria > Setaria italica. The sequence goes on along the minus strand of NC_028452.1, from coordinate 5,187,108 downwards.
CGGCCAGCGACCCAGTCTAGTATTGGGCTACTGGCATGTACTACTAGCGCCTGGGGGGGGGGGGGGTGGGACGGAGGGCGGGGGAGGGTTTCTCTCACCGCGCGGGGACCGCGGGGTGGTGGTGGAGGGTGGGCCCGCTGGATTGTGGGGTGCGTTGCATCCATGCCTCCATCATTATGTCCTAAGCCCACCGGGCGGGGCCCACGGACGGTCATAATTTCGTTTCTACCCCACCTCCCTTTCCCCTTCACTTATTTCGTTTGACTGCAAAAAGAAAAGGAAAGCGATGATGGGTTTATTCAGGTTTGCATATAAATTACTCCCTCAAACTGTTCGTTTAAATTTTTTTTGAGAAAATAATAGTAATGCTAAAAGTTCAAAGTACCCCTAATAACTCTTCTTAATTAGATGGACTATCAAGTAGTATTAATTATGCATGCACGCTTGCAGTAATTGTCGGACCTATTAGCCTTCCTTATTTAGCGAGTCTGGCTCGAGCATCGATGGTGGGAGTAAATGATCGATTCGTTAACTGAGATAGAAGGTATTATGAGGTATTGGTTGGATTGTCTCAAAGTTATATGGATACTTTTTGCGGGATAAATTTTGAAGGCTAAACGAATGATCTTTATGGGACGGAGGGAGTACGTGAGTCATAAATCAGTGAGTTTGAGCACTGCGCATAGGGATGAAAGCGGATGGAAAAATCCCATTTCCGCTCTTCCGTTTTTCTACATTTGTTCCATATTTTTATCTATACGAAAATGGGACGGAAAAATATAGGAATGGGATGAAAAACGGGATGAGAGTGATCGGAAGCAGGACGGGAAACGGTCGAGGGTGTATCCCACCGTAAAATGCGGAATCCCATTTTCAACGAGGATGATCTCGTATTCATCTTTTTTATTTACACAGGATAGGTCACAATTCTTCGCTCCCTCAGGTCTGAGGTATCGGCCCAACATGCTCTAGACGCCTACAATCAGTGGACGCGGTGAACGAGGGTCGAGCCTGCGCATGCACGGGCAGCGGGGGAGGAGGCTCATGCGACATGCGTGAGCAGCAGTGCTATATGTGATGATTATTTTTATTTTCAAAAGCATCTTGGGATGAATTTTGATATTGCTACTGCCTTGCGTGCTACTCGTATGCTAGCTTGGCAGCTTACTCTTGGTTGCAGTGCATAATGCTAGCGTGCTGCTTGTGCTTGCGGCATTGCAGCCTGCTGGCCTAGGCACCTTAGGGCTTCTTCAATGTGTGGTTCTTAGTTGGTTCTATATTTTTCTCTCTTTTATGGAACCAGGTTTTATACACTGTGAAGCTGATTCTATATGGAACTAGGTTCCATATATAGAACCAGATCCCATGCAATATAATATAGGGAAAATGGGAGAGAGAAGAGAGAGATGGAGGGTTGCGGATCCATATTCATAGATTCAACCTGGTTCTATACATTGGAGCTAATACAACATGTAACATCAAATCATTGCTGGATCCCACCTTAGAACCAGGGGTGCACCTATACATTGCTGGTGCCCTTACAGGTTTATATTGATATAGTGGCATACAAGTGTTATGTGTGCTGCTTTAATGTACTAGTGTGTGTTTATATGTATGTGTAATATCTATGAAAATGTGCATCACGATGCATGATCCTGATTTCCGACCGTTTACATTGTATTTCCGTTCGTATTTTTTCGTTTTCGGCTATCCCGGATTCCATCCCGCTTCCGAATATCCGCTCCTGCTCCCGTTCCCGTCGCTAACTGTGCATGGTGTTCAAGCCTGACTGGGATCTCAATCCGTTTCCCAAGCAAAGCGGGGCCCAGCTGCTCATCTCTTTTTTTCCCCTCTCTTTCTAATAAAAAGAGGACTCGGACCATTTGGTGCTTGCTTCTGTAGTTTGTTGGAGGTCTGTTTTCTGGTCACTGTGGGAGTTCATGCTGTACTGAAGAAATTTGGGACTTTGCTTGATGTAAGATAAGGTTAAAGTATTCATCTCTCTATTAGTCTATTTCCTCAAAACATATTTTGCAGGCAACTGTACCAAAAAGGAGACGATTTCGGAAGATTCAAATCCACACCAAACAATTTCCATCATCTTCGGGTTTGAAAAGATATAGTATCGTGTGAATTTCACCAATACTGATTCTCCACGGTGGCAAACGGTGATTCATGAGTGGTACAAGAGACAAAGATCTATGCTGGCCATTTGCAGCAGCCAGCCAGTTTGGGGTCAAGCCCGTGCAGTAACACTCAGCATTGGCTACAAATTCTTTTGCTTTGCAGCTGATACCAGACCTGACAGTCTCAGGCCCTGTTTGGGAGGAGGGGCTAAAATTTAGCCCTAGGCTAAAGTTTAGCCCACTCAAATAAAGGGACTAAAATTTAGCACCTAGGGTGTTTGGGAGGGAGGCTAAAATTTAGCACTTTGGTTATCAAAAGACTCTTTTACCCCTCTCCTTTACCCTCAACTTCTGGTGGCGGGGTGGATAGCCTTGTATCTGTACCCTATCCAACACATACCAGGCCGTCTTCCGTGGCTAGCTACTGGCCATCGCTCGCGGCCATGTCGTCGTCGAAGCGGTGGACGTCCACCTCCGGCACGGAGCTCCCGGGCCGGTCGCCCCTTCCCCCGCCGCACTCTCGCCAGCCACCAACGGCCCGTCCCTGGACGCCGCCGCCGACGTCGCTAGCTCCGGGTCGGAGTGCAGCGACGCTGCATCTAGGGGCTCCACCACGTCGAGAACGACGGCGGCCTCGAAGTCGCGCTCGCCGCTGCTCCCCGCACGAGCTCCGTCCGCCTGCTCCGTCCATCGTCGTCACGGAGCAGCACCGGAGGCGGCGGTGCCGAGGCCGGGCACCAGATGAGGATGGCGCATTCGATCCGGCAGCGGCAGCGGTGCCGGCGGAGGCCGCGGGGGCGGGTGGGGCCGGCGGAGGCCGCGCGGGGCGCAGGGGCCGGCGGGCGCGGCGCGGGGCGCGGCGGGCGGCGGGCGGCGGGCAGGCGCAGGGGCGGGCGCGGCGGGCGGGCGGCGCGGGGCGCGGAGGCCGGGCGGCGGCGCGGCGGGCGGGCGGCGCGGGGCGCGGAGGCCGGGCGCGGGGGAGAGAGAAGAGCGCGGGGGAGGAAAGAGGGAAGGGTACCAGGTGGAATTTTGGAGGAGGGGACCACTTTTAGCACTTTTAGTCCATTTTAGCACCTCTTGAGAGGCTAATGGATTATGGGAGGCTAAAATTTAGCCCCTCCATTTTAGCCTAGGTGTTTGGGAGGAGGAGGGGCTAAAAGTGACTAAAATGGGGGTGCTAAAATTTAGCACCCTCCTCCCAAACAGGGCCTCAAAAAGTGTTATGACGCCAGGTCAACACTCGACCACATGGCATTTTGTGCCTAGAAAAATACTGTTCCCTGACTTACCTGTCAACTTTTAACCACATAATTTACCGAATTGTTGTGAACATTTTTCTTTTTCAAAATAAGTAGTTGGAGAAATTTTTTTTAAAAAAATCCCACTGCGATGTCGGAAAAATCTGCAGGGCTTGAATTGGAAGAGACAGAAACGAATCATGGAAAACAGAATCTTGATTTCATTCATTCGCATTCGCAGGGGATGCGCATTTGTAGACATGCAATACGCATGAGTGCAGCAGCACGCAGACGCAGCAGAAATGATGTAGACCTGCAAGACTGGACTTGTGGAGACATTTGCCTAGGTTTATATCAACCTGATAATCATGGTTCCCCAGCACAAGAAAAAGGTTGGTATTAATCACGGTAATTAGGCGATAAAAACACGCACAACCATGCCTCCAGAGAGGTGAAAGTGAAAGCAGTCCAAAAAGGTTTCACCCATTGCAGAGCAGTAATCTGGAGACAAGGAAACATGTGGAATGAGCAAACCGCCGCATACAGGAGCATAAAAGAAGCGCAAATGCATTAAACTAGGCCCTAATGCGCGGCTTTAGCGGTTAAGAAAGGGATCAAGCAAAGGTTTACAATAATCATACCGACATGGTGGCATTGCAGGACCACCAGGGAGGGAACAAAGGAATCCAGAGCCTACAAAGGTACTGGATGCTGCTGTATAAACTACACGGACAAGTTCAGGGTTTAGAAAACAACAGGATATCAAGTATGAGTCTTTGGAGAACCATACCACATCATCCAGAATTGCTCGATGCGCGCCGCAGCGTTGTTGTCGAACAAATTCGGCACTTGGGAGGCGACAACCTGCAAGCTAGAAGAGATAAACAAATGCAGGTGAAGGCTCACTTGGGTTAGTGAAGATGCCCTTTTAGCTGAAACATGAGCAGAATCAGAATTTTAAGTGTGTTCCTTGGAACAAATAGACAGTGCTCCACATGCACTCCAACTAACAGACACCAGTAAGGAGAAAAAGGCACCACAAAAGGCGCAGAGTGGAGCATAACTTCTAATGGGGCAGACAAATACAAGGCAAAGAAAGCCTGATTCTAAGGGATCATAAGCCATTGCCATCTCTCTAGAAATCATAATATTATATGCAACCTGAATGATGGTTCAGATGGAACCCTTTTTAAAATGACAATAGGAGTAAGATCATAGACAACCATCATGAACTTCAGCAGATAAATAACTGAATACATTGCATGCCCCCACCAGCAACTAGGCACTAAAGCTGGTAAAAAGGAACATGGAACTTACAGAAACTAGTGTTAGATGATCACTGTTGCAGCACGAGCTGATTCAGCAAAATTCAAGGCAATTAAGATGAATGAAACAGAACAGGAAGACCGATAGACAATACATTTGCAAGCTTCATTGAACATTGATATAGAGGAACGAGAAACAGTTCGTCAACACCGTTTCGCAAACTAGGTAGGACTGCTCACAGTAGCAGCACACAATGTAACAAACCATTTACACAAATACGAATAACACTCGTACAAAGCCTTAACCACAATCGAATAGAGTTTTGGTCCATAGACGATTTTGCGAAACTAACATAACAGACATGGAGTTCTTTACTCGCGTAACAGCAAACCATGCAGTACAGACCATAAGGCAGAATTCGTCGTAAAACTGTTAGACTTTTTGGTTTTTTCATAAAGGGCCCTACAGTCGTTGGATCTTCCTCTTGCTCTGGACTGTAGGAAGCAACCATTCTAGTTGCGGTTCTTGGACTTATCAGCTGCCCTTGGAGCTGCAAAAGGAAAACAAATAAGAGACAAATTATTCAGGGAAAAGGAAAAAAATGGAAGCCAAACTTAATAAATTAACTCTGAAGATCATATGACAATATTTAATATGCAAATGACAACTATGATTCTTTTCAGATTTTGACAATTAACTATTAATTTGACACGTACAATATATACTCGATACATGTTTTTTCCCCAATGATGATGTGCACTTCATAATGACAATGACATACTTGGTTGCAGCGTTAATACTGTACTAATCAGGAAACTAGGCATCTCATTGTAGAAGGAGCATATTTTGGTTTTTATATTTAATTATTTTGCAGTAGTTATTTACATACATGTGATTTTAACTGCAATTCAATATTATCTGGTTCATCCCATGCTGCTGATTTCGTAAACCTACATTTTAGCGCTATGTAAATGAAAATTGCAAACTGATTACCCTAAAGAACTATCACCAATGATGCAGGAACCATGAATTATGTCACTTTTGTAAGGAACTCCTAACAAAATATCATATCATGTACAACCAACCATGCAACCTACTTGGATCATCATATCATGGACCATCCCACCATATCCACCCAACCAACTAAGACGATATGATTAGCCTGAAAATATGCTAAACAGAATAGGAGTACAAACTTACCAAGTCCAATTGCATCTGAACCTTTCATGATCCTGAGCCTACGGCAAGAGTCAGCGAACATCCTGCAATTGGAGTGAAAGAAAATGTGGCGTCTAAATATGTGCATAATGAGAAAAATGTGCCACAAAATAAGATTGTTGACTCATTTAACTTCCATTTCCCTTATTCTAAGTAAGATAAGTGTACTTACTCCCATGGCACGTCGCCGACAAGCATCCAGTCTCCATCCTTGTCTTCATAAGTCAGAACATATTCACCATCCTTGCAGTACTCAGATAAGCCATCCTTGCCTGATATCGCATTACACCCATACTAACCTGTAAGACCAATAAAAAGAAAACAGAAGAGAACCTCTTCTTGTACTAAAATTTCTACTGAAAAGACTTGGACCTTAACCTTATATTCATTTTTATGATTCTAAGAAAGTGAGGAAAACTAATGAGATATACATACTGGATCATAGATCTCCAAATTTCAGAAATATACGAGAGATGTCACTCTCATAGCGATTAGTAGCTTTCTGGACCAACACTCAGGAGTCAGGACTAAAAGATATCCTCGAATAATGATATACATGGAGCCAAAATTTATTATGCCTTACAAGAGAAAATGTCTTTCTAACAGAGACTTGATATGGATGCAATAACTGACCAATCAGCAAGGTATTTTTTTGTGAGGAATAAATAGTTCACCAAAGAACACAAAACAAAAGAAGGCGCACTGAATTGTTTGTCATCCTCAGTAAAACTTATCGAAATAATAACAGTAAGCTAAGATTATTCTTGGAACCAAGCATATTTTTTAAGGCTGCTATGATGTGCTTCTAACACTATCCACATCAAAATGAAACACAATTACATACTGAGTCTGGTAAAAGTGGAGAGTAACCCGAGACATCTCACCAGTACTGAAGCCACTGAACATCTTCTCAAGGGCAGTGGAGAGGTCCTTGTAGTTCTTGTAAGTCTTGAGGTCAATCTTCCTGAGATACGGCGCGCCATCCATGCTGACCTTGACGTAGAGGAACCCCTGGCCCTGTTTGGCCTCAGCATCCTCCTTGCTGCTCTTCTGCTGGGTAGTAGCCATGGTGTTCTTGCGGTAGCTGCGGATTGGTGGCCATCCCACCACCTGAGCTCTGCACAGCACGCCAGGAGCTTTGTTGCTCAATAATTTTTACAACCACACAAGCAAGAGATAGATCACGAGATGTACTGTTGGGAAAATAAAAAAAACGAATTTTGGGATCAATTCTTTTAAAAAATGAGCATGGTAATGGCAGATCAAAATGTTGTGAAGAAATGAATGGCAAAAACAAAGCGGGGAGAGTGCAGCGAATGGATGGAAGAGCTTGAGCAAACGAGAAAGGTGAAAATACAAGAAAAGCTCAAGAAAAATCGAAAAAGGAGCATTTTGTAAAGTAGAAAATTTTGGGGAAAAGTGGAAATTTAAAAGAACATCACAAAGCTGCAACTTTAGTTTCCCTCCTCTAGGCCCCAAGACAAACCGAAATTCCAACCAAACGAAGAGGCCAAAAAAATCGAAACCATGAAGACAAGGGAGATCCCCATGACATACAATTCGGCAGTTTTTCCTCAATTTACCCTTCTGGTTCCTTGAAAAGCGCAGAATTTCCAAAGAAAATTTTGGATTACAGAACCTACAAATGTCGTAAACTGCAAAACCCAGCAAGATTTCCCAAATAACACACAAAAATCTTTCTCCCAAACAAGGGTTGGGAAAAAAAAGTCAATCCATAGACCGCTCGCTGCGGCAGTCCAAGAACCAAGGAATAACGCCGAAGAACGCCTTCGCAAAGCCCCAAGAATTCCATTTTTTGTTTGAGGCAGCAAAACCTCCAAGATCCAGTTCCACAATCCACCTACTTGGCGGCCGGCTGCGGGGTCGCTGCCACCTTCTTGTCGTCCTCCTCCTCGTCCGCCACCTTCTTTCCCTTGCCGGCAGTGGCAGCTGGCGACGGCGGCGGCGCCTCGTCGGAGAATCCGCGCTTGGCTCCCTTCGCTGGGAGCAGTTCCAGGGTGGTCGCGGCGGCGGCCGCGACGCGGCGGTCCGGCGACTCGGACCCCGGCAGGCCGAGGCGGAGCTCGGTGCCCTTCAGGTCGTCGGTGGCATCTGCGGCGGCGGCGGCCGGCGGCGGCGAGAGGCCTATGTAGTCGAGCTCGAGTGGGGGCGACATGGGGAGCAGCAGGACATGAACCGGAGGGTGGGGGAGGTGAGGAGTGGCTGTTTCCGTGTGTGGGGAGAGGGGGAGAGAGGGGGAGGGAGGAAGGAGAGAGAGGAGTGGAGTGGGGGAGTGGTTTGAGGTGAAGCTTCCCTTCTTCCCTCCGTTGAGTTGGCTTGGTTCGCTCCACTTTGGTTAGTGTAATCTGTGTGCTACAGTTAACATGAACACTATCAGTGAAAGAAAACTGGAAATGGAAGTTTTTTGTTCGTTATAGAGATGGAGGATGTAAATTGATATTTATGGTTATTTGTTTAAGAGTTACAATTATTGTTTGATTGCATTCTCTTTTTTATTTAGAAATAGACGATTTTTTTTTCTGTTTTGTGACTCGAAGGATGGACTAGGTATTCTGTTGCACCTACTCGCCTATGTTCGATTCCTCACGAGCTTCTTTAAAACAAAGTCAAGGAGATGTGTCTTTGTGGTCTAGTTGTTTTTAGAAAGTACTCCGTAGGCACCAACTAGTGCAATGCATTATCCATTTCAAAGCCATTTATAAACTTTTGCATCTATTTACACTATTATTTCTTTCCCTTACACATCAAACCATATGGAGCCTCTGGGCTCTTGCCCTCTTCCCTATAATGCCTTTTTCACCTTCGAGGCTTGAAACTGAAAATAAGAACCTGCAACTACAAGGTCGCACCATCGCAATTCGCAAACCAAGTCCTTTTATTTTATATATGGATGATGACATTTCTCACTCTTTTTGCCGGCTGAAGAATGTACTAACTATCACTCCCTCTGATTTAAAAATAAAATATAAATTATTTTAGGATTTTTTCCTGGGTAAATGTTTTAACTTTGACCATCAATACAATAATTTCTTAGGTACATGTTATTAGAAGTATATTTTATTACCATGAGGGGAAACATTATGTTTAAAAAAATTGTTAATCAAGCTTCGCCTGGTATACCATGTCAATATCTTAAACGACATATATTTATTTTGAATTGGAGAGAGAGAGAGGAGGTTGTACACTTGTGCCTAATAACCAAGTTCAGTTCAATTCCTCACGAGCTTCTTTAATATACTAAATTAATAATGCATTGTTGCAAACTAGGTCCTTTTTATTTATACATGGATGATACGATCTTTTCCTCTTTTGCCACCCGAAGAATGTACTAACTATTACCATGTTTTGGTTCAAAATATGGTCGTTTTAGGATTTCTGTTGATCAAACTTTGACCATTAATACAATTTTTTAACAAGGATTGTATGATGCATATGTCGGTGTTTAAACCCGGTAATCTAATGAGGGGGTGCCCGAGGTAGTGTTTTGGTTAGTGGGGTTCGTCGAGATCAGAAACTTGAAGGTAAACACAGACACATGATTTAGACAGGTTCAGGTCGCTAGATTGCGTAATACCCTACGTCCTGTGTGTTGATTAGATTGAATTGCTTTGGAGAGGGTCCCTGCCTCACCTTATATTGCCAGGAGCAGGGTTACAGGCCGGTTGGTTACAAAAATACTAGTCGGATGCGACTAGAGGAGTTCTACTCTTATTACTATGAGTACTTTTTCTAATCATCGACTAGTGCCTGTCTTTCCGTATAGACTACACCGTCCCGTGCTATAGTCTCCATGTCAGATGCATCTCAGTGTCCAGCTCTATATTTAAAACTGTCCAAACCTTCTGGCGGGCCCATGTATATACGACAAGCCCCCGAGTACTTTTTAATCAAATGCAGCAGTTCCGAGTACTTTTGCAGACTTCATCGACTAGTTTTTGGTGCTCTCCGAGTACTTCATTTGGTTGAATCATCAAAGGTACTCAAAAACTGCCATGCCTCATTTAACTCAGTCTCATATCCTTCAATCTTGAATTTTATATGGTAGTGCGATGAAAGTTGCACTCCGTATGGAGTAGTCCCCGAGCCTTAGGTTGAATCGAAGAATTAAGTTGAGGGTCAATCTGTAATTTGCATCACTTTCCCCTTAAAACCCAGAGAAAAAACTTTTTGTCGATGGACACATGGCACACAGCCCCTGAACCTTTTAGCCGACTAGTTTGGTGGGTATAAGGGTCAACCTTTGGTTAACATGACCATCTCTGGAAGGAAAATCTTATCTCTTCCTGAGATAAAGGTAACTGACAATCAGGTGTCCGAAATTCTAGGATCCTTTAAATCGAAATCCCTTTATTTGCACCCTTGTTACCGTGCCACTGTGATAAATAACGGAGGAAGTTATCTCTTCTGTGTTACCCTTACCATTTGCCTTTCCAACTTTCACACTTTAGCCTTAGTGTCGCCGCCATTGTTCGATCTTCGAACACTTGCACCACTGTCTCCCCACCAAGCAGCCCCCGAGCATATTTAACTGAAAACGCTCGTGACATCAAAGATGGGAAGGAAAGCTGCTGCATCCAAAGTGGGCAAGGGTGAGAAGAAGAAAATGTCTGATAAGAAGAAGGAGCCGTAGTTGCCGGTGCCCAAGTACGGGAAGATTGATCAGACTGCGCCGCCAAATCCCGTCTAGTGGTCAACTCTGAAGGAGGAGGATATCAAGGCGCTCGTAACCGCCAATTTACTCCAAGATCAGAACTTCATCAACTGGAATATCTGCATATGGCAATGTCTGCCCTTTGGAGTCATATCCCAATGAGATGGTAATTTTTGCCAACTTCATCGAGCGAGGCCTTGCATTACCCTCTTTAGATTTCTTCCGGGGTTTACTTCATTATTATAAATTGAAGTTGGTGCATCTGAACCCTAATGGGATCCTCCATAGTGCAATCTTCGCTCATTTTTGCGAAGCCTTTCTGGGGATCAGGCCGCACTTTCAGTTATTTCGGAAATTTTTCCGTGTGAAGCCTCAACCCTCAAAAGATCATACCCTCTTGGTTAGAGGCACCAGGATCTAGATGCAGGAGACAATGAGCAGCCAGTATCTGGATTACGAGTTGATAGACTTCAATGTCGGATGGAAGGAAAAGTGGTGTTACATTGACAACCATGATCCAAAACTACCCAAATTGACAGGGCACCGTCATTCTTGGAACAACAGGTGGCTTGATGAGCCAAAGCATGGCGATTGCCTACAATTTCCCGAGTTGTTGGGTAGAATCGCCCAGCTGAAACAAGATGGCCTTACAGGAGTAGGAGTGACCTTTAGCTTTATGAAGTGTCGCATTCAACCTCTGTAGCACCGGTGCCATTATGGCAATGAGTATACCGACCTGAATGATCCATCTAGACTCACTTCTGATGAAATCAGCACGGATGAAGTCATGGCGAGGCTTAAGCGAATGTTCAAGAATGTGGGCGAGATCCCCACCATTGTGCGGGAATTCAGTGCTGCCAACCCGCCCAAATCTGTAAGTACCTGTGGCCGTAGCCCTCGAGTACTTATTTAAAGTTATTGGGTTTCCTAACTTGTCATTCTTTGCAGGAAGATGTTGCTTTGTACTTCTCTTCTCCTCCTCCTCCCGGATCTGAAGAATCCTATGAAGCCGCTCCTCGCGTGTTTACACGGGAAGGCATGATAGGCGATGACCATGAGGAAGAAGTACTCGAGTCCTCCAACAGCATTAGTTCTGATGCTGCGGAGGAATATGAAGTCAAGGTCCGACCATCTGTGAAGGCCGGATCAACCTCCGGGTCGAAGAAGCACTTGGCTACAGAGGAGCTTGAGGCCGCGATCCCTCTACCACCAAAGAAGAAATGAACCATTGCTGTGAAACGAGCCGTGAAGAAATCCATCGCTGCGGATAATGTGCCCTCAAGGTAATTACCTATGAGGAAGGACAAGGTTCTAAGTATCATATACTCCCAAAAGGGGACTCCCATGTCACCACCATGTCTAATTTAGATGATACTGGTGGTTTGCAGGTACTCGACGAGGTGACCGAAGCGGAGAAGGCGACTGCTGTGGCCACTCAAAACAAGTCACTGATCACTGAGGAGTTGATCGAGATTGAGGATGATCCAGAATATCAAGATGCCGTTCAAGTTGATCCCCAGGTGGTGAACCCCATTGGCGCAGACACAACTCAAGCAGCAGAGGCGAAGCTCAAAGCTGGCCAAGATCCCATTGTGGATATGCAGGCCGCGCCGAAAGCACCATCTTCAACTATCAAGCCACTGCGACTGTTTGGTGAACCCACCCTACGACTGAGGAGGTCTTCAAAGTAATATTTATGCTCCTTTCGAGTACTAATTGTAACTCAAAATCGACTTGTTGTGTAGCTAAAACTGTGTCTTATGCAGAAAATCCTATGATATGGACCTTGGAGGGCCTGGCTCAAGGCTCGTGACCAATGGCGATGGCCTCTCAGCCCAGGACGTTGCTCTGGTCCAAGCAAGTCCACAGCCGGAGGAATACCCGGCAATAATGAGTAGTCCAGGTGCCGTTTTCTTTGTAGCAATGTTGATGCGAGAAGTTATTTTGTCTTTGACTAATGTTGTGTTGCCAACCCCCGAGCAACAAGTACCTAAGGAGATGGTGGCTTCCGTGGACATGGCGACTGCTTCTACAACCCCCGAGCAACCGATTGTGGGTGAAGCGACGACTGCCTCTGGCATCGTGGATGTGGATATGGCTCCCGAGCCAGAGATAGGAGTCGAGGCGGCAACAGCCCTCGAGGCCATAGCCGTTGATTCATCCTCCGAGCATAGGATGTTTGGTGGTCTTGTCGTGGTTCCACATGCGACCGCGAGTGCTAAAACTGGCGGGGCTATAGAGGATATCCAGCTGATCGATGATCCCTTGCTGAACCCAGAGATGGTAGCTGCTATCATGGAGATGCACCATTGTTTCAGTAGTTATGCAAAGGTGAGTTGAAATTGTTTTGCTCTGTTGGCATAATGACTGGCACCCATGTGTTAACACCGAGTACTGATTTTTGAATTTCAGGACTTGATCAATCGCCCCCATTGCAAGTCGGAGATGCTTGAGGGGTATGCTGATACCGTACTTTGTGCTGAAGCACTAGAGAAAGAGCTTGCCAAAGAGAAAGAGTACTCCTCGCAGTTGCTTATGAAGTTTGATGGGACGGCCGTTGAGTACCGCAATCGCATTCAGGAGCTCACAGAACAAAAGGATCGCCTTGTTGGGAGAAAAATGTCCTTGAGCTAGAAAGTTAAAGGTAATACTCTGCTCTTGCAATTTTGTGTCTGTTGAGTCTACTCTGTAGTCTTTGACCCTTATTGTAAATCCATGTATAGCTTTGAAAAAGGCCTAGAAAAATCTCGAGGCGCTGGTCATGGATTTGAAAAATTCTTATTACCGTGTGACCGACCAACATGATAAGCTTGTACTTCATGTCGAGAAGCTGGAGCATCACCTTGAGAAGGAGAAAAAGATGCGTAGGAATGACGAGGCTGACCTTGTTCAAGCTATGGAGACTTTGAGGAACCGTGAGGCAGAGGCGGAGAATGCTTCCATTGTTCTAAAGCAAACCTGTGAAGCCGCCCAGCCTATTGCAAACATGATAGAGCTTCAGTTGAAGGTGTGGAGCTGCGTCCTTTGTCAGAAATACTTAAGGACGTGCCAAACAAGTTGTCCAGCTACATCCAGAAGATGGCCAAGTCGATCTCCCAACAAGTGTTGAGCTTCATGAAGTCATTCTACCCGAAAGCTAATTTGGCATCCGTTGTTGAGGGCGTGGCGGGCGACTGTACTGATGAAGCCCTTCAATAGTATATGCAGGAGATGGAACCAATTGCTGAAGAAGTAGCCAATCATCTGATCCTTGAGTAGTTCTGTATTAAAGCAAAAATTAGTTTTGTATTGAAAACATGATATGAATGCTTTGTAATGTAAATATTTCTAAGTCTTGTTGCAATTTTTGTTGCTTTCGACTTGTTGTTTTAGTGCCTCTCACAATTAATCTTGATAGTTGCTCGTACGATTAATGTGAGTGTCTGCGCACTAGGTTTCTATCAGATGTACATTGTAGAGTACTTAGGACGCGTGTCCTGTTGTGGAGCGCGAGTACTCAAACTATCTAAATAGTAGACTACTGGGCGAGTAATCTCTTTAGGATTTTGATAGAGCCTCTCTTTACAACTTCCCTGAGTTGTATTGATGTTACACTCTGGAAAACCTGGAACTACAGACTTGTTATTATAAGCCGCGACTAGATAGACTTATCTGGTGGATAGTCTCTCAGGTAGTTAACTAACTCCTGAGGTACCGATGGTCTTGTTTTTTGCAAGCTGCCGACTGACAGATGTGTCCAATGAGTTAACTAACTCATGAAGTTTACTGCAGACTTGCTTTGCAAGTCGCGATTGGATGATTTTATCCAATGAGTTGAATGACTCATAGAATTGTTATTGCAAGCTTCTCTTTGTGCGGTTTTTCCCAGGGAACTGAATAGCTCATTGAAATTTTACAGACTTGTTATTACAAGCCGCGGTTGGGCGATTTTGCCCAGGGAGCTGAATAGACTATTAAGAGTACTGTGAACTTGCTTCTGCAAGCTGCGATAAAGTAGAAATATGTAGTTGAATTATGACAAGGATATGATTGTTTTATTAAAATGTAATTCTACAACTAGGGCCGATGGACAATTTACATGAATATACAAATCAAAATTAGGGGGAGAATCAACAGAGTTGCGCGATGTTCCATGAGTTGTCGACGTCTTCACCAAACAGATGTTGGAGCCTATACGACCCAGGTCCAGTGACCTTTGAGATGACGAACGGTCCCTCCCATGGTGAGTTTAGCTTGTGCAACCCCTTGGTGTCTTGGATACGCTTGAGGACCATATCGCCTATATTGAGCGAACGTTCTTTGACGTCGCGATCATGATAGCGGCGGGTTTCTTCAAGGTACCTTGCAGACTAGACAAGTGCTGCACAGCGAGCTTTTTCGAGACTGTCTAAGTGTAGACGTCTTGTTTCTTTTGCTGCACCTTCCTCGTACTGCTCAACTATTGGAGATTTCCACATGATATCGGTAGGTAGGACAGCTTCGGATCCGTAGACTTGGAAGGAAGGCGATTGCCCTGTAGGCTTGCATGGCTGGATATGGAGCTCCCAGAGGATATTGGGTAATTCTTTGAGCCACTTGCCTCCTTTCGTGTTTCCGATATCGTGTAGCGTTTTCTTGAGAGCTTCCAATACCATCCCATTAGCGCGCGCAACCTAGCCATTGGCCTGCGAATGAGTGACAGAGATATACCGGATATCGATCCCACTGTTCTTGCAGTATTCCCAGAACTCGTGATTGTTGAAGTTAGAGTCCAGGTTTGTGATAATGCGATTGGGGAAGCCGTAGTGGTGGATAATTTTATCGAGGAAGTCGAGTACTCTGTCTGCCTTTGGGCAGGTTACTAGCTTTACCTCGATCCACTTGGTAAACTTGTCAATTATCACCAGCACTCGGTTGAATCCTCCAGGCATCGTGGTTAGTGGGCCAATCATATCGAGCCCTCAGCATGCGAAGGGCCAAGAGGGTGGTATGGTGATCAGTTTGTAGGTAGGGACGTGTTGCTGGTTGACGAAGAATTGACACCCTTGGCATCGACGGAGTAGTTCCTCGGCGTCAGCGAGAGCTGTTGGCTAATAGAACCTTGAACTGAAAGCTTTAACCACGATTGTGCGTGAGGACGCGTAGTTGCTGCAAATGCCTTTGTGGATCTCTTCCAGTATGTCCTTGCCGTCTTGTCGTGAGACGCACTTCATGAGTACTCTTAATGATACGCCTCTTCTGTAAAGCTTGTCTCCGACTAGAACATAGTTCTGTAAGACTTGCTCTACCTCTGTCTTGTCTGATAGTAACTTGTGCTCTTTGATGTAGTCGATGAAGGGGACTCTCCAGTCTACATCGATCATCATGACCTCCCGATCTGGTGTGTTAGGATCTCGATTAGTGGTTGTTGATGGTGCATGCTCCGTTATGGATGGCTTGTGTAGTACATGGATGAAAACCCCTGTTGGAACTTGAGCACGAGTAGATCCAAGCTTGGATATGATGTCCGCGGCAACGTTGTTGTCGCGAACTACATGGTGAAACTTCAAACTAGAGAATTTGTTCTCTAGCTTGCGTACTTCTAGGCAGTACGCATCCATGTTCTACTTGTGGCGGTCCCACTCATCGTTGACTTAATTGATCACCACCAGTGAGTTGCCGTAGACCAACAATCACTTTATTCCTAACAAGACTGCTAGGCGGAGCCTGTGCAGAAGCGTCTCGTATTCAGCTTCATTGTTAGACACTTCCCAGAAGATTTGCAGGACACACTTGAGTTGTTTGCTTTTGGGAGATATCAAGAGAACTCCTGCGTTGGCGCCCTCGAGCTTGAGTGATCCATATAAATACATGATCCAATGCTTTGGACGCTCTGATGGTGTTGATAGTTGATTCTCCCGCCACTCTGCCATGAAACCGACTAGGTCCTAAGTAATCCTTGATTTGAATTCCAGGGACAATGCTCTAAGTTCAACCGCCTAATTAGATATTCTTCCTGTTGCATCTCGATTGTGGAGAATTTCTCCCAGGGGGAGGTCGGTGACAATAGAGATCTTGCGCTCCTGGAATGTAACAACTCTACCTAAATTAAGTACTCTTAACTATAAACCAGTGATAAATCCCTGATTAAAGAATTGAAATGACCTTTATAACCCTAAGAAGCTCTTTTTGTAGTTTGGAATAAAGCTTGAAATTTTATATGCAAACTTAAGTTTTTGACCAAATAAGAGTTGTAAAACTTTTTAATTCAAACAACTTTTGTTAAAGATACTTTGACTAATTTGGAGTGGAAGGGAGTCAAAAACAGCAATCTAAAACTAGTTTACTAAAGGACCCTAAAAATCTCTTAAGTCCTGGAATTCGAGTTTTCCTCCATCTTTGCAAGCTTTCATCTCCCGATTTCCTATCTAAACTCAAGTCAAGGCCTAAAGGAAAGTTGTAGTACCTCGAGTGTGTTCCAACTTTGTTACACTGACCCAGATCTAAATCGGGTCCGAACTTGTTCAAAACCCCGGTCAAAGTGAGGTAAACCAGTCAACTCACCCCTGATGCCTTAAAAATCCTAAGTCCTGAAATTCGAGATTTTTGGCTAACTTTGGCAGGAAATATTTTGAATCCTTTCACAATCTAAACTAACACCTTAAACAAAGTTTGAAGAACGATCAGAGTTGAGCAAGTTTGTTAAGGGAGTTTCGGAAGTTGTGTTGAAAGATTCGGAGGAGGATCGCTCCAAAGCTGGCCGGGCTTACTGCCCGAAAGGGGGCCTCGACGGCCGCGGGCCAGAGCACGTTCACTCGCGTGCCGCGCGCCGCGTGGCCGCCGGCCACCGGCAGCTCGCCGGCGCCCTATCACCAGCGCGATAGCGACAGGACAAGAGCCACGGCGCCCAACCCGCGCCCGCGACAGGACGGAGCGAACGCCGGGCTAGCCAACCGCCGGCCGTGCGCATGTGGCCTTCCGCCTGCCACGGCTCTGCTCCACCAACCCCGTTCCGCCCGTCCATCGGGAAAGCTGCCACGACCACGGCGTCCCGCGCCTCCGCCTGCTCGCCCAACCCCTACGGTAGCCCTCTACCTCGCCCGTCCGACAGACCGGAAGCCCCAGACGCGCGCCGCCCAAGGCCAATCGCCGTCGAAGACCACCCAGAGCTCCACCTCCTCTGCCCAATGGCACCACCGGCCAATGGCCGCCTTGCCCGCGCACTCGCTGCTCCCGGCCTTATACTTTCCCCACCAGACCCCAGCCTCGACCCTCCGCGCCACCCCGGCCCTATAAAAGGGACCCCCTCACCGGCAATGCCACCCCTTGCCACCGCCCGCACCCGCACCCCCGCTTTCTCCTTTGCGCCGCTGCTGAGCTTCCGTGGAGCTCACCCCTTTGCGCCACCCCACACTCCGACGACTTCACCGCCACACTCTTGAGAAAGTTCCCCTCTCCGCTCCAGCCGCTTCTTCCAACCCACCAGCCGCCCGCTCCTCCGCGCGGTACTCGAGCTCGCTTGTGTTCGCAAGAAGCACCGCCGCCGTCGGAGCACCGTCGAAGTCTCGCCGCCGCCCAAGCTTTCGCGCGTACGACCTTCCGCCCCAGCCTACTCCTGTTCGACCCCAAGACTTCACCGGTAGACCTGGAGGTAAGCTGACGACCCCTTTTGTTTTGTCTCGACCGACCCCTTTTGTTTCATCTCGACCGACCCCTTTTCGTTCGGTCTGTCCGACCCCTCTCCGTTCGGTTCGTCCGACCCCTTCTCGTTCGGTTCGTCCGACCCCTTTTCATTCGGTTCGTCCGACCCCTCTCTATTCGATTCGTCCGACCCTT
Source organism: Setaria italica (assembly GCF_000263155.2). Taxonomy (NCBI): domain Eukaryota; kingdom Viridiplantae; phylum Streptophyta; class Magnoliopsida; order Poales; family Poaceae; genus Setaria; species Setaria italica. The sequence goes on along the minus strand of NC_028452.1, from coordinate 5,168,794 downwards.
TCTCGTTCGGTTCGCCCGACCCTTTTTTCCTTTCGTCTCGCCCGACCCTGCCAAGTTTCACCGACCCTTTCTCCGCCTCGCCCGAGGGCTCGGCTGCATCTTTTTCTTTGACCCGAGGGTATCGGTGAAATTTTTCGGGGATTTCTCTGTGTTGAGTCTCAGGACCTCAATACGGTTTTTCCTTAAATCTGAGGGTCAGACCCTAAGTTTCTTTCAATCCGACCCTCTCATCCTGTTCTCCACCAACAGAAGTTGAACTCCCCCCTTTCCTGTAGCTTTGCTACAAGTGTCCGAGTTAAAACATGAGTGTGTTGAAATAACCATCTAAAATGTTTAACCCCTGCATTGCATTTTCGTGTAGAGTTGAATCTCGCCGACGGAACATACGAGCTTCACCCGGCACCGGGAGAAGACCCCGCCGAGGAACTGCACCCCTTCGAAGGAGAGCCCGAACCAGAGCAAGACCCCAAGGACCCGCAAGCTTTTCCTGAAGGCAAGCCCCGGTGCATGAACTCCCTGTTTTACTTTCATGCCACTTATTGATTACTGGATTGCGCATTTACGTTTATAGGAGTTGTAATGAAACCTTAGATGCATAAACTTAGTACCTTGTCTGATTACTAGTTGCTAAGGTCGAGTAGTGCAATGCTTAATAGGTTTCGGTAAAAGTCGAGTGATCTCCTATCACTCGCGAGTTATAGGAGTTGAATGTTTCAGTTATGTCGCAACTATAAGGACGATGGATGGGGTCAGGCTTATGTTCGATACTTGGTGGATTGCCCCGTCTGTCTAAATGAAAATGAACTAAGGTCGAAACGTGTCGGCGTTCGTGATCAAGTGTTTGAAAGTACTAATCTCATACCTAGTATGGGATGGGGAAGCCTAGTACCTGATTGAACTGGGACGTGGCATACCCTCCGGCTATCCTTGGAACATCGTTCCCATGGTGCATCATGTGGATGCAAGTGCGGTCATAGTACGGCAGAGGCCGGGATTATGGAGCATTGCACGCCAAAGGCAGTTGACCCTGACACGTGCCTAAGGGATCGATGGGAACGGCGGACAAATGAAGTGACCCTTCATGGTGCGCGGATGTCGTGAGATTAGGTTTGCCATGCATGGTTAATAAATTCGAATCGATTCGTCTGCCTCTCACAGTTTGGGACTACTTGATCGCTATTCTGCACTGAGTAACGATGAAACATGATTATGAGGTTAAGTTGATGCTTGTTAAGTAATTGCTTGGAAATCATGCTTGTTTAGTATAAGTTGCTAATCTAGACTGGATAAAGAACGTAGAACTTGAGCTAAAATGTTGAAAGTAAGGACTGACTTTAGACGCTTTGGCAACAAAACCCCAGAGCCAGAAGGCCTTGCATGTCTAGGTCTCGGTCGTGTCTTTCCGATGGGTCAGTCTTGCTGAGTACTAGTTGCTCAGCCTTGTTGTGGCTAATATTTTTCAGGTAATGCCAATAGTTTGGTTGTTGGCGCCACTTGGCCGACCCAGCTTCCTCCAGGCTGGATAGTCGAGTGGGATCCCTCCTCGGACGGCGAAGGAAGGAATTTTTGATATCATGATCGGCTCCATCATGATGTCATGTATCGACGTTTAACTTCCGCTAGTTTTATTTGACTTCGAACCTTGCAAATTTCGGTCTGAATTTCGAAAACTCTGATGTAATAAAATGTTGAACTTGTTGTCGTGATGGAATGTTGTAACCTCTGTGCTACTCACCTCCGCGTGAGCGATGCTTCTCGATCCTGTTTATGTGGTTAATCGGATGAAATCCAACGGTTGACCAAGTTGACTTGCTTAAAGTGCATAATCACGTGTCAGGCGACTTCAATGCATTTTAGTCAGGTTAATTTGGGCGGTTCCGCCACATGGAAGTAATGTTGTAACTTGCACGAGGTGAGCAGTATCGCGTACAGCGAGTTCTGGACTGGTGGATATCTAGTCTTGGAATCTGACAATACATCACTTACGAAGTAGACGAGCCTCTATACTTTGAATACATGACCTGGTTCTAGTCTTTCAACCATAATCATCGTGCTAACAACGTGAGTAGTTGCGGTGATGTAGAGCAGCAAGTCTTCATTGGGGTTTGACGCCATGAGGACCGGTGGCTTTGATAGAAAATCCTTTAATTATTGTAGGGCTTGATCTGCCTCCTTGATCCACTAAAACTTATCTTGCCACTTGAGTAGTTTGAAGGAGGGTAGTTCCCATTCTCCAAGCCTTGAGATGAATCTGTTGAGGGCCACCATGCATTCAGTCAGCTTCTGGATGTCCTTGATCTGATGGGACATGCATGTCGGTGATGGTGGAGATCTTCTTGGGGTTAGCTTCGATGCCTCGGTGACTAATAATGAACTCGAGTAGTTTCCTAGAGGGCATGCCGAAGACGCACTTTGTCTAGTTGAGCTTCCACTGGAACTCTCGCAAAACTTGCAAAAGTTTCTTCTAAATCCGCAATCAGGTCATCGGGATTTCTGCTTCTTTAAGTACTCCTGGATGGCCATCTTGAGTACTAAGTACACGTAGTGCTGGATGGCCATAAATTTGGCCAATGCTGGTCTTCCGAGGATGGCGTGGTACAATGTTTCAAAGTCCGCCACCTCGAACCGGATGTATTCTGTCCAGTAGTGTTCTTTGGTCCCAAAGGTAACTGGCAAAACCACCTGTCCGAGGGGTACAACCACGTTGCCCGGGACGATCCCATAAAACGGAGAGTTCGTTGGGGTGAGCATATCCATGACATCGAGGCCCATCTTCTTCAGTGCCTTGGCGAACAGGACGTTGAGACCGCTACCGCCGTCGATGAGTACTTTAGTAAGTCTGGAGCCAGTGACAACCGGGTCCAGGATGAGGGGATACCGTCCTAGGTCTGAGAAACTAATCCATTGGTCCTTCTTGGAGAAGGTAATTAGCACCTCGGACCATTTGAGGAACGTTGGCGTCCGGGTTCGATGGACATTATCTCTCGAAGAGTGAGCTTCTGGGACCACTTAGTTGCAGTACCCAGGGTTCCGCCGAAGATGACGTTGACGGTGTTGGATGGGTTCTGGAACTTGCTATTGTCACCATCGTCTTCGTCTTCCTTGGCCTTGCCCTTATTTTTGGTGCCAAATGGCTCTGGCAGGTTCTTTATGACTCTTCGTAGACTGAAACAATCTATGGCAGAGTGCTTGTGGTATGAGTGCCATGTGCACTGTTTTTTCAGGAGTTCTCTGAATGAGGACCTGTCTTGATTCTTGCCACCACCTTTCTTGGACAACTGCGAAATTGCTGCGACAATATTGTTTGGCTTTTGCTTGCAGTTGTGACCTCCCAAATAGTTATTTCGGTTGTCATTGTTGAGCGATCGTTGCGGTTCTTGTTGTTGCATTGACCATTGTTTTGGTTGTTGTTGTTCTAGCCCTTGTTGCAATTGGACTTGAACCTTTCGATCTCCCTATCTTCTTCATCCGCCCACGTCTGTACCATGATCTTGAGAGATTTGACATCAGCGGGGCATCTTCTGCTAAAGTCCTGGAACATCCGGCGGTCGTGGAGGCCGTTCATACTTGATGATACCCGAGGTTTGATGTTTTTGGGTAGAGTTGTCCTCCTCACACGTCTTGAGAAGGCAGGGACCCGTCAGTATCATCTTCTAGGTGTTCGACTTCTTGCTCGCGCTCGCAACACCGTCCGTCGATGATGGTACGGGCATCGCGGCTGACGTTGATCTTGTCGCGGAGGTCTTCTACTGGACGTTCAGGCTCTAGGTTAGCCCCACGGTGGCCATGGCCTCCCGAGGGTCCTGCCCAACTACCTTCAGCTCCAGCTTGGCTTGGTCTGACGCCTCCAAGTTGACTTGGTTTGGACGGAGGGCCTCTATGGCTGTTGCCATGTTGACTTCACTGGGATGGGGAGCGTTGGACTGACTGTATCGGATTCTGCTGATCGAGTTTTTCGTACGTGAGTTCCGCCAATTGAGCCAACTATCTTGTGTACTTATTTTGAGGCATCGCGCGGGTGGTGAGATCAATAGACGCGACGGTAGCCGGGGAGTATGATGGTGACGCGTTTGAACTGCTTCAAAGGTGCTATCTAGGTTTTAGATTGGTAGGTCCGCTGCAAGGTGGTAGCGGCACTCTGCTCTTGCGGTGTTTTTTGCTCGTCGTCAAGTTTTTTGAGCTTCGGTCTCTTCTCCGACAACGTTGGCGGTGAGTTCATTCTACGAGACTTCATTCGGGTGATGCTCATGTCATGGGTTTCTATCCTGTTGCTCTTCTTCTTCATCCTCTTGTCCAATAATGACGGCGAAGAGTTCTCGTTCTGGGGAGTGGCTTCCTGAGCTTGAAGTGATGACCTCCGTGGTGTCGCCTTCCTCGTAGATGGGTGACAGATGAGCTCCCTCCTAGTACAGGAGAGTGTCGAGGTAGGCGATGAGTCGTGAATCATGTCTTTGGCAAGAGCGGGTGGCTTCATGTTGGGCCAGTAGATAAATCTGCCTTGAGGAGTTGATGTGATTACCAGGCCCTGCTGCGGACCTGATAAAGGAGTCTTCTCGTCCGGATCCGTGTAGTAGTCATGGTCCTCAATTGTATCCGTATCGGATTGTGATCTGGACAGGGCAGCCTAATAAATAGTGGTCGCGTTGCGGAGTCCGAACGGGAATCGACTCGGGTGGTAGTCCAACTCGCATGATGGCTTATGTGCTGGCTCATGAAAGTCAATCCGACTGGCGGAAAAAGTCGAGTTGAACTCAGACTCGTTCCCCCAGCCTCTGACTAGGTTAGAAATTGAAAATTCATCGAAATTCTTGACGAGATTCTCCAGAGCTAGGTGTGGAGCTTCATGGTTTGATACTTCTTCTCCGAGGTCGACGCAATGTGGAGGTGGAAATTTCCAGTGCCGTCTGCGATGCAAACCTAGGAGATGAAGGCAACAATTGGCTTGATGATGACTTGTGTCATCGAGTTCGCTAGTGGATTCTCGGTGAGGTCTCCTACCTGGTGCGCCAGCTGTCTGTGTTTAAACCCGGCAACCTACCGAGGGGGTGCCCAAGGTAGTGTTTTGGTTAGTGGGGATCATCGAGATTAGGAACTTGAAGGTAAACGCAAACACATGGTTTAGGCAGGTTTGAACCGCTAGATTGCGTAATACCCTGTGTGTTGGTTGGATTGAATTGCTTTGAAGGAGGTCCCTGCCTCACCTTATATTGCCAGAAGGCAGGGTTACAGGTTGGTTGGTTACAAGAATACTAGTAAGATACGACTAGAGGAGTTCTACTCTTATTACTACGAGTGCTTTTTATAATCCTCGACTAGTTCCTGTCTTTCCATATAGACTACGTCGTCCTGTGCTATAGTCTCCATATCAGATGCGTCTCGGAGTCCAGCCCTATATTTAGGACTGTCCAAATCTTCTGGTGGGCTCATCTGATGTACGTACGATAGTATATGTTATTACATTCAACGTAAGTTCTTTCCACACATTCAATAACATAGTATCTCAAAAAACTTATTGGTCAAAACTTCACGTGGTATATTATGTTGATGTCTTAAACAAAACCTTTTTTTTGAATTGGAAGTAGGTTACGCCTGATAACCTAGCTAGTTTGATTCCTCAAAAGCTTTTTAAGGAAAGATAAAAGGCCAAGAAGTTGTGGATCCTCTTTGACTTTTTTCAATGAAGTATATACCTACTCCCTCCGTCCCAAATTATTATTCGTTACCCATTATGATGTGTATCTAGAAAAAGCAAAATAAATAGTAATTTGGGACGGAGAGAGTAGCAACCAATGTGATATGTTACCTATTATGAGCCATATTATTGTTCATCGATCTCCAACCAATCCTTTCCCCTCTCCTCTCTTGTCTTGGACCATCAATAATCACCCTTGCACTACCATGCCAGCTTCTTCTTACCCATCAAAGCACATGGGGCATTCCCTGTATAGGCTTCCTCCCCTCTAATACTGTATAATCTTGTCTTGAGAGTTGAGACCACAACTATGGAAGCTATGTCTCTACACGAAACGAGCTATAACCTGCAAGGTCATACCGTGGCAGCAAGGTTTAGAGCGGATGGTGGGCCTTAGGTAGCACCACATCGTCAAACTAGAACCATTTTGTGTACCATCAAAGCCTCGTGCCTGTCACCGATCGAGCTCCACCATGATATGTTTGGAGATGGACCATTTGTTGGAGCATAGTACAAAAGAGTTTTGATTTATAGAGTAAAGAAGTTTGAATGATTTATCATGTCTACTATAAGTTGTTGAAATGAAATCCTTTTGTGTTGTAAGTTCAAACGTAAATTTTATTTTTAGTTCCAAACACACATATTTCGCAACCTCAAATTAAACCACTTTTTTCTAGTTAACCATAATTGCATACTACGTCTTGTTAACCAGAAAGCTGCATGCATAGACTCCATGCCATGCCTGAAGGCTATGTGTAAAAGAGTGCTGCTGCTTTTCGGTGCCTACACCAGACGGAACAAGCAGACATTTGGGAGAGAAGAAGCGAAGGAAAGCAAAGAAAAGCACACGGCTGGCTGACGACGGTTTGAAGCACAAGGCCGTGCACTTTTTCAGTACTTTCTTGCTTCTTCATCCCCTGTACTGTACGTGCTCCATGCATTCTCTCGCTCCTGTCCGCACGCGTGCGTGTGAGCGTGTCTGCCGGCCTGCTTCCCGATTAAACAATGCAAAGGCAAGATTCTGTGCCTCCTTGTAGCATTCATTAATGGTCGGCGATACTGAGATAGATATCATATTGTCATGTGGAACGAAGAAATAGCTAGAGAAACTTTGTTTTTGCATTCTGAAAATAAAACTCTGGATCTTTGATCACAAGACTCTGTCTCCTGGGCAAGTCCTGGGTCTAATAAAAGTAGCGGTGCGGCGCACTGATTGTGGGACTCCCGAGCGGGGAATTTCTAATTTAATTACGGGGTGTTTGGATACGAGGTACTAAAAAGGGTCACATCGAATGTTCGGACGCTAATTAGGAGGATTAAACATGAGCTAATTATAAAATTAACTGCAGAATCCCTATACTAATTCGCGATACGAATCTATTAAGCCTAATTAATCCATCATTAGCAAATGGTTACTGTAGCACCACAATGTCAAATCATGGACTAATTAGGCTTAATAGATTCGTCTCGCGAATTAAACTCCATCTGTGCAATTAGTTTTGTAATTAGACTATATTTAATACTCTTAATTAGTATCAAGCATCCGATGTGACAGGTACTAAAGTTTAGGAGGGTGTATCCAAACACCCCTATGTTAAGTTCCATGAGTTGTGTAATATCTTTTATGTAACAGTATGTAAGGCTTGCATGCTTTCTCCTTAAATGCCATAGCAGTGCTCCTGCTTATTCTTCAAAAAAACTTTGAGATATCATACTGTGGAACGAAGAAAAAAGCTAGAGAAATACTTTGATTAACATTCATTAATAGTCCGATCTTTCGAATGTGTTGCGTGTAGCTGTATTTATAGAGTGAGTGTACGTGCATGTATGTAAGTGCATAGCTATACCGTGTTTTGCAAAAGAAAAAAATGCCTAGACCTAATTTGGACATTACTTTAGGGGCATTCAAAAAAAAGTTAAGGTTAACGGAAGTTTTGTACTGAGTACTCTTCTTGAAATATAAGGTGTTTTGATTTGTCATAAGTTACTTTAAATTCGACTAGATTTGCAGAAAAGAGTAATAGTATTTACGGTATGAAATGACCGTGTAATTATATCGATAATGAAATATATTTTTATAATGTATTTTTTATGTGTTAGATGTTAATACTTTTATGTATAAGGTTGGTCAAATTTAGAATGATCTGATGGACAACAATATATGGTACATTCTTTTTTCTAGATGAACAATATTGCTATACTCTTGGGAATTGAGACTAGCACTAGTGTTTGGTGCACATCCGAGTGCCGCCGGCTCCATAGTCCATATATCTCTGCTGCGGCGCGCGCATGCCATGGCAGTGATCTAGCTATGGACCTGCACAGCATTAGCAGGGATCTATCTCTGGGCAGGAGCAAGAAAACAGCACTTAATGCAGAGCTCGGTCGACCGATAGTGCAAGCAGGCATGTGTTTCACCGCTTGTGATCGAGCAATGGCATGGAAGGGAACACAGAGCTCTTCCTTTTAATGAAAAATCGCCAAAAAAAAAATGGAAGGGAACACAGAGCAGAAGTGGAAAGTTACCCGGCGTCCAGCAGTCTATATGCATGACGACTGCAGTCCGTTGTGCGTGCGTGCCAAAAGGAAGAAAAAAAATAGAAAAGAGGAGCCTAGCTAGAGAATATTCTGCCGCATGCATGCGCTGCACAATGCCTGCGTGCGTGCACACCAGTGGCAACAGCAGAAGTAGTAGTAGGTTCTATACCTCCAGTCATCAGTCTTCACCGACGACGGAGCTGCCAGTGTGCTCTGCAACCGTGTCGCCTCACTGGGACGCACAATACTACTACTAGTGTATGCATACACACGCAGCACGCACGTACTCGAGCCCGCGCGTGCACGTACGTACGCGCGTGCGCTCGACCACTCGAGGCGCCGCCGGCCCGTCGTCGTCGACCGGCGCCGCCGGCCGGAGCTGGGCGACGGAGGAGGTGGTGGTGGTGAATTAAAAGCTAGCTAGGGGCCGGGGAAAAGGACGGGGGGTGGCGGGCGAGGTCGACGGCGACGTGGTACGCAGTACGCTTGGGCGTGGGGTGTCGGGCGCGGCGGCGACAGGACCCCGACCAAAGGATCCGCCCGATGGCGACACGCCCCCACGCCCCTGCGTGCTCTGCATCCCCAACCCACACAGGAGTCTACTGGGTCACACAAGAGTCTACTGGGTACGTCGTACCCTGCTGAGCTGCTACGTACTGTAGAGGGCAACAAACTGACAGGCGACACACGGCACGAGGCATGTTCTATTCGCTCTGTCCCAAATTTTTTGAATTTTCTATATTCGTTAGATTTTTGTTATGAATCTAGATATACATTATATATATATGTTATATCAATATTATGAATATAAAATACTAAAATGATCTATAATTTGAAAATGAGAGGGAGTATACATAAGCGTGTTGCTCTATGCTCTTGTCAACACTTATATTGTATGTTGTGCAGGTGTATGCTCTTGCAAAATTTGTGTGCCCTTTAGTGGTTCGTCCAACCCCATCGTTTAAGTTTAGCATATGTTTCCCTTCCTCCTTCCACCAGCAATTCGATGAGAAAATATTGTGTTATATTCTCACCTTAAAGGAGCTACGTTCATACTACTTACTATGTGTCCTTGCAAAATTGAAACCTGGCACTTAAAATTCTGTTTTAGCAGCTCCAACTTAGTATGCTGTATTTTGTCAAAGGTCGACTCAGCTCTACAAATATAATGTTGCTCCCAAATTTTCTCGGGGCAAGGGGAATGAAATAGACATTTGCATCAATATGGTCTTCATGACCATACCACCAAAAGTAGGCCTAGGGAAGTTGGGGTCACAAGAGGTGGACGGCAGAGCTAAAAAGTTCCAAAATAAAGGAATTTATCAAGGCTAACTCGCCTACAAGATATTTGGAATTAAAGGCATAACTTCCGGGAATAAATTTTTACCATAAGCATTATACTACACCCATGAACTGAAACATCAGATGCCTCTGTTTAATTCGTTCTAATGCATCCCAAGTTCAAATCTAGTGATTAACTTTATTTAACTTTACAATTATATCCTTTTCTTCCTCAACTATTACTCGTATCCAGGTTTAGTTTTAGGTCATTTTTATATGCTACTAGGACGCGGTATCGCAATTTATAAGTGATGAAAAGACTGATTTTTCCTATGTGCCCATAGGCTATAGATTACCACCTTATCTTTTTTTTGAAAAAGAACATTACCACCTTATCAGCACTGATGATCAGGTACCAAAATTGTTTTTTGAAATTTTGAGAGACCTAACTCCAATTAACTCTGTTCTGTTAGCTTTCAGAATCCGGCTGAATGCATGCATCAATTAAATTCTAGGGCATGCATGCCCAAAATTTTGGTCCTGAAGTTGGTACTGCTAACCGTCACCCTCCCACCAGCTGGCAGCTGGCCACTCTAAAAGGGTGAGGGTCCAGATCAGATAGCCATCACTCTCCTATCATGTACAGTAGCTGCAAAAATCTCAAGGAACCTCCTGCACACAAGTGCATCACTTGCATAGGCATCCATGAGAGAACACTCCAACCTGGGATGAGGAACATGCTCGAGAGTTTGGCGTAAAATAACATCGACAACTTCATCGGTCGATCACATATTCCTAGTTAGGTCTTTCAGTCCTCGGTTCACCGCTTGCATCCTTGTTCTTACACCGTTTTTGATTCAGAGGTTGATGAAAGCAATGGCGCTATCCCATTGTTATGAGGATGACTAATGGCATAGGATGTGACTAATGCTAAAACCTATAAATATGAAATAACATGGCATGTGATCATGATGTTGAGAAAACAAACCTTACACAAGACTAAATAAAATAAAAAAAAGATGTTTTCAGCTACAGCAATAGGACTCTGATGGTAGCATGCTCTGTTCGAAAGGAAAAGACCTGCCTTTGCAGCATGTCTAATCCTCTTCATCAGCAGCAAAATGTCGGCGAGGGCATCTATTAATAGGAAATCCACTTTCAATCCAATGTTCACAATGGGCACATTTTTCAACAAGGGTTAGAGACTGTAAAAAGCGAAAATTCCTCCAAAAGATTAAAGTGCGCTTGATCAAGTATCAGGCTTTATTATTGTTTTCATGAGTCATGACTAAACTTTCAGACAAACTCAGCATATCTCAGTGCAATCGAGAGAAAATATTCTGATTTCAAATACAGGGAGAAATTATTGTGATGGGACTCGAATATTTGTAGACCATCAACTCATCTGAGAGATGAGCTAGCTAGTGTGTTACATGTAGTGGAGCAGTTTTTGCTGAAGGAAGGAAAGCACTGGACAAAAAGAAAAAAACTGAGAGCTATGTAATGAGAAGGGGAAAAAGGGGAGGAAAAGATCTGATTGTACATGTACTTTGATTGACAAGCAACAAAATTTGCACCACAACGGTATGCCCCCACCCTAGACCCTAGGTTCCAACAAGCCGGGGTCGTCACCGTTAAATATGAAAAGGCGGTGAGGCATCTGCTATCTAGACTAAGATTAATCTAGAGTGGAATTATTTGATGGGATGTGAGCGAAAATGTGGATTTGAGATTTGCAGTTAAAAAGATCTAAAGACTAATGGAGAAGTCAAATCCTAATTTATGATATTCTGAAGTTGAGTCCCTACCTCACTTAATACTTAGGTTATTTCATATAGGAATATTTGTGCAATTGAACTTCCAAATTTTCTCAAGAAAACCTGCATAATCACATATTATTGTCTTAGGGAGCACTAACTTATGCACGATATTATAAGCAAATTAATCATGGGAAATGGCTCAAGATATGATCTGACCGTCTGAGGCGCCGGCAGTCACACAATATAAATAATAACCATGGGAAATGTAGGATAATTCTTAATTTAGAGCATTTGTAGAACCGAAGTTGCTTCGAACTTGTACAGATATAAAAGTTTTCCCAAGCTATATAGATGACAACAGGGCATTTGTTTTCACTCCTAAAGTAAGATTAACTAAGAAAAAGATCCCCTGCCAAAGCATGGATCAAGCGCTAGTTAGGTATAACCATGATATATATGCTGCATGTTTTATGCCTCTGCATTAGATATTAATGTCTAACTGGCCTAGTTTATAGATACCTTTTATTTCTTTCGTTCAAAAGAAGTATCCGCACCTAACACGACGCAAAGAACCTTTCACTCTCTCTCAAAAAAAGAAGGAACTGTTGCTTGCTTAAACTCTCGGATAATTACAATGAACGGCTAAGCACCAGAAAGGGTTATTATATACAGCATCATCGATCTTGCCTTGTGTTTGTGCCCTTGGTGGTGACGTGCGCCGGCCAGAACAGCACCGGGTCACAACAAGTGCATGCACATGCGCATGCGGCCATGGGGGCTCACCTGAGAAGATCCTTCCTCCTCCTACCGGACGGCAGCGACCCCGCCGACACAAGCCGACAGCGAGGCCATGGACCCTCCGGCGAAAACCTGTTCCCGGAGAAACCCTGTTCGACCATAACCCGACGCAACAAGAAGCTGGCCAGTGGCACCCATCGCCGTCGCCGTCGATCACTAGCCCCCCTCCACACAGCTCGTTTTCGCGGCTTGGCCCGTTCAGTGAAGCCGCCGGAGCCCGGCTCACACCGGGAAAGGCATTGGCATCTGGCTCTCCGCTCTCGTCACGGTTGGACCGGTTGGTTAGCTGCGACGCGTCGTCTCCCTTGTTGCCGGTGGTCGACACAGCACGGGCAGGACGAGTGCGTGTCGACACCCCCATCTCGCTCGGCACACTAGAGTGCTTGTTCACTTTGTGCTAGTGCACCCGGCACCTGGGGGTACTTGCGACTCCGAAAGGGAACCCCTGGTAAAGCGGCCACCATAGCTGAAAGCAAAAAGATGCGAGGATTTGACAGATTTACCGGTGCAAGCGCACAAGCAGGTCATATCAGCTGCGATAACCGTCGATTATCAACGACCGACAAGTATAACCTGATGAAAACACCTCGCCACAAGAGCATGGGCACAGCATTGTTCAGGGGTTTAGTTTAGCATTTGCAGGAGAAAAAGAGTGCAGCACCAGAAGGAGAAAAGCAGGGGAAAGCAAAGGCCCCAAAGTGTGGACATGACCCCTCCTGCTGCCTGCGCGGAGGCTGAGAACTCGACTTCCATCATCTACCCGCAATTGCTTCGTCCAGAAAGAAAAGCCATCGCTTTACCTCATCTCTCCCGATCATGGCAGACATCTCACATCTCACCCTGCCACCATGTGCCGGGGCGCGAGCGATCCATCTTCAGCATGCGATCCATACCACAATACCATGAATCCATCCATGACTAGAGCTGACGACCACAACCAGTCTAGCACCATAGAAAGCCATACCTTGGATTTCAGCATGGACAATCTGAAAGCCCTACTTCCAGCTTGGGTTGGTTGCAAAAGGCGACGCGCACCAGGGACCTGAGACAAGCTAGACGTGCTCGCATGACATACTGACAAATCCAGGGGCAGGAACAACTATGCCGACACTTTAATAAAAGCAAAAAAGATCCAGAGTGTGGCAGCAAATAATATGCAACGATGCACCATCCATCTAGGTGTTTCAAAAGAAAGATCACCTTATTAAGAGAATACTACAAATCCTCGAAAAATAGCTGACTTTTGTTCGCTCAGCATGTGAAACATTCTGACCGTAGCAACAGCGATGAGGTGGAAGCTTCAGCACCTTCAGAACAAGTTGTCTTACAGAATGATGTGTTGCGTGGCAACTGCAACAAAGAGCATCTTGTAGCCCAGCCTATCACAGGCTAGCAACAAAAGTAATGACAAGACTAGGCAAGAGCAATCCGGTTTCTATCAAGAAAGGTATAGAGATGGAAACATGACAAGCTCATTAAGTTACAAGGGAAACGGAACCCTCTGTTGACAACAATAGCTACAATCCGCTAGAGTTTGGTTGCAGTGGTACATCTTACACATTATAAGCAATCCATTCGCACCATCTGCGTTCTTGCTAATTCTTTAATGTCATGTCCATAATTTATAATCGCACAAGTGGCTTTCCTATAAGGCTTCCGCAGTGTGTCAATTCACAGCAGATAGGCTTCGTTGTCAAATGGTTACATAATAAAGGCCTAGTCAAAAGTGAAACGAACCCTAGCACTAGAAATGAAAAAAGTGGAGGAAAAGGAAGCTGACTAGGGCCCAAAATTTCATCTGCATCAGAATGTTGCGGCCTCACTCACCTCCACTTGTCTCTCAACTCCTTTTTCTCAGACCAAATCCAAGTAACAATAATGGCAGCAACCAAGACCGCAATTGTGATTAGAAGAAGCGCATAGCTGAATTCGTCGGTGAGGGAATCATAGGTTCTTGACGGAGCAAGCTGGGTGTAGAAGAGATCAACGCCGTATGTGAAAACAAGAGTAGTGGACTCCAACTTTGCAGGAATCGAAACGATTCCTCGCAGGGCTTCCACTTGATGAGAGTGAGTCACAAAAGACTGAAGGGTAAACAATGAGAAAAGTGTTAATCACCCATTAGCACAAGGTAAATCAGATATACATAAATTGAGTGAATGTCATCTCAGGAATGTGACTGATATAAGCAGACCACCTCAGCATTGAACTAAAAGTAAGTTATTTGTTATTCCACTTTATACACTCCAGACACGTCAAAGCATTAGTTGATAGTTTGATATGGCAATAAATTGGGCCCTTAGTTCAGAGATTGTTTCTTCAAGGGCTGAGTCATCCCTATTAAAACGGACAGCATTGTATCCATCACGAATCACAGAAAGAATTACTATATCCTATCCCTAGTATTCTCTTGCCCCCAAACTTTGCGACATGCTGCCTGAATTTTATAAATAACCACTGTGAATTAAGTTTCACAAAAACATGTTGCACTATATGAATTACAAGGATTACTCGCACCATCAATTTTATATATGAATTACCAGCAAAAAAAACCAAATACAATGAGAATCACCAGAATCTTAAACAAAACATCATAATTTGCAAAATATAAGAAATTTACTGATGTCCTAATCATAAAACCGAAGCAGAACTCATGTATTCTATGGACTTAATATGTAACCAAACAATAGTATTGTCAAGCCAAAAATATGGTGATAAACTGAGAACAGCCTGTACTTGAACTTGGTCATAATAAAGATAGAACACTTATTGTTGATTTCTCTAGCACAGGACTAATACAAACATGTCCATCCTAATTAAATATTGTATAAGAGGCAGGTGTATGGATCATCAGGACCAAAACAATACCTGGGGAATTATTGGCAAAGAATCTGTTAATGGTATAATGCCCTCTTCTTTCTCTTGTTGTGTGGGATTCGCTGAACGGCGTGGATCAAGATAGCGCTTATCAAGTGCCAAAACCTGCAGTAAGTTTGAGAAGAATGTTATTCAAGCATTCTTTACGCATATAAATGACAATCAACTCTCCATCTTAATTAAACTAAACACATTGCACAACCCATTTATATCCCGCATAATGTTGACCAAACAAATAGGTCCCACTAATCTTCAATGGATTGACATACGATGCATAGGATTTTTTACAGTGACTGAATGCTAAGCTTGAGTATACAAGTGGAGGTGGAGCTATGTTGGAATAGATCCTGATTTCTACATCACTGTTACCTCAGTGAGCTCCTGCCTTGAAAGCAAAATAGATTCATCTTACTAATGAATATTAGCATTCTGATATGTTATTCTAATTCAGCTAACAACTACACAGATGCATGGGAAAGGGGGCTCCACTTTATGGAACCGACAAGAATGGATTAAATTCCAGTACGCTGGACAAGCAGTAGAGACATGTTAAAATGCTGGTTGGATTGCTATGCAGCAACAAACTGGGAAATTCCTATGCACTTCACACTCTACATCAAGCCTACAGTACTTTAATAAAACCAAGTTCTATTGAATTAATAGTATCAAATCAGAAATATTAACAAAACAATTTCAAATAGTATTGAATCTGCTTGCAATGGTAACTTCTATGTTCTTAGTTATCCTTCAAAAAATGCTATTAGTTCATCTTCATTTACAAATTTTAAACAAAGGCAACACTATTACAGAGTGACTCTGAATAAAAGAAGTAGTAGCACACTACTCTATATACACTGGAAAAGTAAGCGATAAAGAAGTGACAACAGACCTGGTCGCCAATTGTGCCAATCAAAAGCTGCTTGGAAGTAATCCCCTTAGCTGTTTGTGTAACTGCCATTGCTTTTACTGAATGGGTGAAAAAGTATGATTGGGATTTTACCACCACCTCTGGGCGAGCATAAGATGTGATTGGTGCTGAAAGATTATGTTTCCCAAGTATGAGCTTCATGACATCTTTATTGTCCTGTGTAAAAGACCTAGTGCTGTTAATACTACCACCATCACATAACAAAAAAATCAGCTTCATAATTATGACCACATATTCATACCGCTCTGGATTGATCATATATCTCAATCACCTCCATTTCAAATCTGTGAGCTCGAAGATTAAAATAATGATAGACAACCCAGTTCTCGCTTAAAACCTTGAAATAAAGCATAAATCATGTTAGCGCTTAATAAAGCAGAGAACCTTTAAAAACCAGAAACGAAGAAATCCACAAAACCTTTCAGAATTCATTTGCTTTGTTGTGATTGTACGTGTTTCAAAACACAAAAACAGGGACTGGAAGCGCAAGCGGCAAAAGACTATACAGATGTACTTACTGCATGTACAGGGCCTTGTGCACCATGATGAGTCACACGATGCAGTATGCGACCGGTGACTGCATCAATAAGATATGCAACAAGCGAAGCTTCTTCTGGTAGCGCAGATCCAATATCACCAGCAGCTTTAGGAGACACAGTAGCAACAAAAACTAAATTCTTTGATAAATATTTGTACATCACATCATGATCACCAATTATCTTAGCTTGTGTATGAACAACCTTCAAATAAGACAAGGAAACAAAGAAAATATTATTTTATAATTAGTTTTCAAAAAAGATATTATAAAAATATTCCATGAATAAAAAGCAACAGAGGAAATGAGCAGACCTCATTCATCTTTCGTGTTTCAGAGATAGCAATCCTTTCGGAATCAGATGGAAAAATGATTGACCATATCTCCTTCGTACTGAAGCAGTACTCATCACCTTTGATATCACATGACTTCTGTAATGAATATCCTCTAATAACATTCGCCTGAATATCTACAGAATAGAAATACAGGTTCGGCGTTTCATGAAGAAATACATTAAGGGCATCCGGAGATTTCGGATACAAGTGAGCATTGGAATTGGAATCAACAATCAGATGAAGTCGCTGCTCAGATAAATCCTTCAGTGTCAAGGGGATAATTTGAACAACAGAATGGTCAAGCCTCATAGAGTTCAGTTCTTCTCCAGAATATGAATCAAGAATAGAGAAGACACCAGGTGCAGAAGATTCTGCTCCAGATTTGCCAACAACAAGTACCGATGGGTTCTCACGCATTATGCTGTGATGTGGGACCTGCCATTGATATATCCTTAAGGCAGAAGGCATTCCACCAAATCTGGAGGCACGAAGAGATGGCATCAAATTTGACCAGATAATGCGTCCATCTCCAGTGTGCAAAGCTATCACTTTGCCAGCCTTTGTTAGTACAATAAGGAGTTTACGAAATCCATTATGATCTCTTGTCATCTTATTTTTCTCGGAGCTTTTGAGTCTCAGTGCTTGGATTGCAGCAACTTCATCAGCATTTGCAAGCATTAGAGTTCCTTTGAGTTTAAGCATGTGTCCCTATGTTACCAAGAGAAAGTATCATAAGCTAATTCTGGGAAGAAAATCCAACAAAACGGGAGTGTCACATGCAGGAGCACATGCACGAATGCCATTGTATCAAAACATGAGAGTAATAAAAAAAAACATGGATAAACACCAACCAATTTCTTAACATGTTCTGAAATTTGTGCGCAAAAAAAAACATCAAATTCAAACTAAATTCATTAAATTAGATAAAGAAACTTGTGCTTAAACATACAAACTAAATAATGTCTTAACATGTTTGCTTGTATGCGCGCAAACATACAAGCAAGTCATTAAATTCTAGAGAATTTGAAAAGGATCTTAAATTCACCACAAACTTCACTTTTAAATCTTCTAGCAGACTTTCTGAAAGATCACTTATCTTAAAGCATTTCCTAAAAAACAAATAATAGATAAAATAAATAAATAGCAGTTTCTGTGGGTCACCTTAAGCCACTCAAAGAGATTGTGTTCCACATCCGCAACCGAGACACCATCCTTCTCAACAGGCAATTCTGATGTTGTTACATCAACTATAGAAGCAAGCCCATCCTCTCTGCTCCAAACAACCTCACCTTGTTGAATTAACAAGAGTGAATGATCTTCCATTACAACCAAAGCTCGAAAACCATGAGATTTGTCAGTTCGGATATAACTATTCAAGAAGACCTTCTCAACGTTGCCCCTATGATGATCTATATTGACCTTTTCTCTAATATTTTCATTGCTTACATCACTTCTAAATTTCACGATAAATTCAATTTGGGACCCCACATGTTGGACGACGGCAAAAGCTTCATCTTTTTCTGCTATTGTTAGTGCATCACTCACTGCAGCTGGTTGGTCAAATCTCTGAACTACTTCCAACCCATTAGTATCTTTAAGTTTTAGGAGGAAAACAGTAGAAGATGTTTGCAAAGTTATGACACCATTGGACAAAGATTGAAGTTTGAATGTTCCCGATAAGTCTTGAACAAGATCTGAAACATGCACCTTCTTGTAGCTAATTCTCTCACTCTTAAACTCGATAAGAAACAGACTTGACCTGGCCTTGTTTAATGCTACCAACACATTATCAGAACCAAGTACTATTTCACCAGATAATTCACCAGGTAGTGACTCTTGGACATCCTTTAATATTTCTCCAGTTTTAGCACTCAACTGATACAAAGCTAGCTTTGAGGAACCAGCAATTCCAAAAGCATACACGATATCATTCTCAGGCGATTGGAGAACCTGCTTGATTTCTAAGCTGCAGGAGGTTAAAAGTTAGGTTGGTATGGTATTCACAATGCCGTGACAAGAAAACGGGGCAGAATAATACATACCCATCAAGAGAAAACTCCTTTTCCCATGAAATCGCCCCATCAATGCTTGATACAGCATAAATCCATCGTCCAGCCGAAACTAAAACCAAATTATCCTTTGCCACTTTATTGTTTGACTGCAAAGAGTAAAGGTTCATCACTCAAGATAAGTGCTACAGGAAAACTAATTGTATTATCAATTCAGATGATGGAAAATGTTGCCCACACAGACCATAACATGCAGCTGTGGGTTTGATGCTGTGGAAGTTTTAAGGTTAGTCTCCCAGATCATCTGTCCATCTGGAAGATTCCATGCCCTCAATATAGTTCCTCCCGAAGAAAGAGTTAGAACATCTGACAGAGGATATGCCAAAAATCAGATTGCAATTAAAAATTTATGTAGAACACCATAGATGAACTAGTGAAGTAAACATATGCATATGAACTAAAAAAAAAGAAATAAGAACTAACAAAAAGGTGCCACTAGCCCACTACCTCCCATAAACAAATCTTAAAAATCAGGAAGAAACATATGTAGTCAAACTTCCTAATGCAGAGATAAACTGGGTCCATACTAACATAAAATGAAGTCGTAACTTGTAACCTATTCAAATAACCCAGAGACAAACTAGGTCCATACTAAAATAAAATGAAGTCATAACCTATTCAAATACATTTCGTAAGCAAAACAGAATTCCCATCAAGTATACCTTCAGATAATGAGTGGGTACTGGAAAAAAAAACAATTTCGATTTTTTCAATAAAAAAACAAGTCCGTTGGAGGAAAAGGTTAACAGCACTAGATGCCAAGCAAACAAGGAATCCCATCAGGAATGGAAGGAACCCAATAGAGTGAAACTAACAGTCAGCAGTAACAGAGAGATCTTCTCAGGAGCAAATTTCCAAAGGGAAAAAAACATTAAACTCACATTTTCCAAGTGATAGACTAAGCTGATCCAAGGGGTCATTCTTGTCAATGACATGTCGCCAAACTGCACCACATAAAATCCACAGATATTACGAAAAGGATTAAATATTTGCACATAGCATCCGTGAACCTGCAGTTTGATTTGCTATTGAAGGACAGGAAGACTCACATATATCTCCTGAACGAAGATCAAGAGAAGAGATCACATTTTCCTCTGTCAAGACCACAACACGCCTCCTTCCACTCTTCTGGCTATGGTAAACTGCTTGCTTTACTTTTCCAATGTACTTCTGATGCCTGCAAAGAAAATCAACACATTAAAATGGTTCTGTTGGATTTTTCTGACAAACTACATATAGCTAGCTACAAATCAAATTGTGTTAAGAGGTGCAGCAGGAGTGTTCACCTAAACGCTTATCAGTCGGTCATCTGTTGTTTAGCCAATTATCCGACCAAACGGAAAATTTAGATGGGCTAAACAGTCAATTAAACGGGCTATAAGGCTGATTAAACGGTAAAGGCTTGCCATTATGTAGCATTTAAATGGTATTTAAACAGGTTAAACAGTCGTTTAGGTGAACAACAGCTAGCAATAACTGATTCCACATCAAAACAGTGAACTCTAAGGCAGTTTACTAAAGAGTAAAATATAGAATTACACAACACCACAGGATGCATGATGAAATAAACATAGACTTCTCAATGGATTAGCGCAGCATGTTAGCAATTGTTATAGAGAACTAATGTCAAAGCACCCATAAACCTGATTGATTACAAAGGAGGAATCGTGTGGTGTATGCTAGTATATCAGGTGGATAACTGGATAACTACTTTATGAGGAAGGCCAGGATGGCACAAGGTTTAAATACTAGGGGGCTTTAAGGAGTAAGAGGAGTGAGATCATCAACTGAGAGGAAGAACATTTAGGGAGAGACAAATCCATCCTTCTTCACGATTAATAATTAAGAAACTTATCCCTAAATTAAGTAAACTTAACTCTAATGCAAGGAACATATTTAGAAGAAATTTGAGACAAATTACACAGCAGCTAAAGGTTCTTTACTCCCAACTATTTAATCCTAACTACTTTATGAACTACAGTAACCGCAAATTCGACTGCCTGCATTGCAGGTATGCACAGAAGGATGGTCCATGTTTTGATACTAGAAGTGGACAGAAACTACACTTGCTGAAAAAGAATTCGCAATGAATACATTGAACACAATTCACTAGTATCTGTGGTAAAAAAATCCTAACATTCAATGCAAACCATGAAAAGCGTGCATCAGGGAAACGCATCCAAACCCTAATGTTAACATTCTTCAGAAAAAACCTATAACCAAGCAACACACCATAAAACAAAGAAAGCACCAATTCACACAATACGCCCACCTAAATTGAGCGCACAGGGCAATCGGACCTCAGCACAAAACACAAACCAACCCAACAGTGCTTTATTCGGATGAAACTTGTCCATGAATCTAGCCCAGACACAAGTTTCCTGAGGAAAAACAGAGAAGTTTGAACTAGGATGCAATTACTGCACTCACTAGAGGATAGCGAAACAAACTTGCTCACTAGCCCGACACACCACCAGAATCATCTGCAAACCCCACCACTACTACAGAATTCACTTGGAAGCTCGTAAAAAACCACTCCCTGATTCGCCAAAACCTCTCAAATCTACACTGACACCGCGCACAACTCCGCGCAACACAATTCGAATCGCGATCTGAACTTGAAGCTCGAAGCACCGGTACGTCGCGCCGGCCGAACCAGATCTAAGCTACGGGCGAGTCGGATCTAGGCGAGCTAGATACATACCAGTCCGCGAGGCCGACTTGGTCCTCGTAGATGGCTTCGGCGAGGGTGGCGAGTGAGGCGACGAGGAGGAGCCCGGCGAGGAGGACGAGGAAGGGGCGGCCCGGCGGCGCCGCCATAGCGGCGAAGGAGGGGTGGTTCGGAGTCGAGCTCCGATCTGACGGCAGCGGAGGTGTGGCGTCGTTTACTGCTCGGGGTTGGGGCGAGTCATCGGGGACTCGGGAGTTATGCTGGCTGGGGAAGTGCCAGAGGAGCGGGCCCACGTGACGTGATGGAGGCCGGCTCGTGCTGGAGATCTCCGCCTCTCCGGCTGAGATTTTGCTTATCGATTCCAATGTTTCTCCAAAAAGATAAAATTATTGCTTGCATTTGGTCCTATTTCTGATGAATTGATATGTTTGTGCTGTAAATCTAGCCGTTCAAATGGCAACAAGTGGTTATAAAATCTGTATGCTCGGATCAAAATTGGCACGGTCCAATTGTGTTACTAATTGACACTTGGTACAACATACTTGTGGTTTTTATTGCGAACAAAAAGATAAATTATTGTACCGTCTACGTGTAAAAATTTTCATATTTATAGACATTGCACTATAGTCGGTTCAGGAGCCACATGTATAAAAAGGTTCTGAACTGAATAATGTATTGGGCGGTTATCTATTAGCAGCGTGATGATCGAATATTTCGATGTGAACAAGTAGAAAAATCGTGGAAATACGGTAAGTTTGTATTTTCAATGGGTTTTGGCTAACTAGTTGCTTTTGCATTAGCTGGCCTCTAGAAATAATCTATTTTTCCATTTTGCACTGCCATCCTTGCATCTGTGTCCGGTATCAAAAGTCATGGCTTTGCGCCCCTCTTGGAGGGTTAGAGATTTGAAAATTTCGATGAATCCTGATAAAATGAAAGAGAGGGGATGAGTAACAGATCAACTCAATATTCCTCTTAATAATAAGAGGTTGGTTGTCCCAAATTATTTTTAGCAATTGATGCTCACTCAGTTTTATACCTATATCATTAATTATTTTTTCCTAAGAAGTTCCAAAATAATTTTAAATTTTGGTCTTGCTACGACAAAGATTTAAACCAGTCTTTAAATTATTATAAAACTTCTGAGCTTCCAATTTTTTCGCAATGGTTTTAATAATAATGTATATATTAACTTAACTTATGAGCTATGACAATGTATGCTGAGTAGTATATATTTTACTTAACTAAACCGGTCACCCGTCCTTCCTTTAATCATGATACATGCATGTCAGAAATGATGGCTCTTTGAATGCATGCATGCAAAAAAAACTCTTGTAGATACTACTTTCTTCGTCCCAAATTATTATTTGTTTTGACTTTTCTATATACTTAACTTTTGATACGCACCTAGTCATGCATGTCTAGATGCATATAAAAACTATGTATTTAGAAAAGTTAAAATAAATAGTAATTTATACTAATACGATGCATGCATGCATACCATGCACTAGCACCTGCAGCCACACACGTTCCACGGTATACCGCAGACAAACTTGTTTGTAGGCCTCTGGAAACCACACACACATACTCATCGGAGAGGGATCGAAGACGTTCGGCAGTCTCTGGATAACATAGATAAAAGGCCAGACATGTCTGCAGTGTGCAGAGTTCGGATAGCCGCTCAAATAATCCTATGCTAAACAACATACTCAATTAAGCAATTAATCATACAGCCATATTATTAATCATCTCAGAGCCGAATTAAATAAACCCAATGCCTAATTATTCAGCTATAAACAAGCTAAATATCTTGATTTTCACGATTGTGCCATCATTAGCCAAATTAAACTCAAAATCTGGCCAAATATATTACTTAATCACGCCATCATGTTTAAGCTATTGATGGCGTTGGTGTCAAATTTGGTCATCAACACAATGTAACCAACACATATGGGTGAAGCTTTTTTGCTTTGTCCTTCAAGCTAGTGCAAAAGAAAACAAACTATAGCTTTGGTTTTGTCCCATCATATAGTTTCAGACAATAATGCACCATTGGTTACTGAAAAATTTACAAATATTTATGGACAATACATATATACAGTTCAAAAAAATGGTGAGCTCTTCCATAATGCTCCCAAGTGTTCCTCAGCAGGTAAGCATGAAAGAAAAATCCAATTATCGAAACCAAATTGAAAATAGGAGATAAAAAATAAAGATGAGTTCAATCCATCACCAAAAAAATTCAGATATAAACTACGTTCCATATGATGATTGAGAAGATCTAACCAGTGAAGGGTGTGATCCCTATCCTTCCATACATACTTACATATAGCATGGATCTCAATTTAACTGATATGTGTGTGAGTTTTCCTAAATATGCATGGGGCTTTATTTACAACATTTAGTGATATGTTTTTTTTCATATAAACACGTACTACACATATTGATGCTTGTTAAATTAAACAAGTATTTTTTTAACAAAAAAGATAAGAGGTAAAAACAAAACAATAAAATTGTAGAACTCCTTACTCGATAACTTTCTTGAAATTTAAACCCTCATTTCAAAAATGCAATGCTTGAAGCGAATTGATTGGTGAAACATTTGAGTTGTTTCCAAACTTAACTGTACGCAAACTACTTTCTGAAATGGCTTGAACAAAAGCAGGGGCAGTAGGCAGTTGTCATAAAATTCAGTCACTCAGGTTCGATATATCAAACACAAATCTTGTTATTGCGATTATAACAAAGAAATAAGCAGTACACATTCCACCTTAACCCGTGACGAAATTATAGAGCACCAACAAAAACTAAGAAACGAAAGTAGCATAACATTGTCCATATAATGACCATAATATACCACAGTAAATCTGTCATAAAATGTGCAACGAAATCAAACGGCCGCCATATGTACCACAAAAGCATTATAAGAAGCATACATACAAGTAGTAAGAAAGAAACAAACAAAAAAGAACAAATGCACCAATTAACATATGTAGCACCATGTATATATCACATAAACCATATACATGGATGCAGGCAGTGTTTGTATGAGAGCGGCACACTACCATGCGATCAATGCCTGGGACGACGCCCAAGCCTGAGCTCCAAGTCCAGCTCCCTCTCCGGCGGCTCGCCCGACTGCTGCCGCTCTGACCCGCCGCCCTCCGTCGTGCGCGAACCGTGTTCCTGGCGCCCGAGGCCCAGGTGCAAGTCCTGATCACGTTTGGCCTCGCCGAACAGGGTAAGCTCCCTGGGGCTCACGCTGCTAGGGCTCCCGTCCTCCGCGTCCAGCCTAGCGGCGGCGGCCGCCGCTGCAACTCCGGAGCTCACGTAGTACATGCCGAAGCTGCTGCCGGCACCCACCGGAATCGGAGATGACGACTGTGCTGGAAGAGGATACGACGACGACGACGCCAAGTGGCGGTACTTGTTGTAGCACTCGACGTTCCGGGACACCGACGTTATGCCGGCGGGCGAGTCGCGGGCCGGCTTGGCGCGGTCGCGGCGGTGGATGTTCATGTGGCCGCCGAGCGCCTGCGCCGTGGTGAACCCGCGCTTGCAGAAGACGCACTCGTAGTACGGCCTCGGGCTGGCAGCTGCCGCCGGCGGCGGCGACACGGCCGCCTCCTCCTCTCCGGCCACCGCCTCCGACTCCGGCCCGGGCGAGGTCGTCATGGCGGCGGCCTCGTCGCCTGACGCCGCCTTGGATTCCATGTTGCTGCCGCTATCCATGGCCTACTACTTAGCTAGGACGATGGTTCAACAGTTTTATTTGGGGATTGGTAAACGAACTCTTGACGAGCTGATGACAGTGAAGTTTGCGTCCATGGGGTCTAGGTTATTATAAAAGCTGGAGACATGGCCAAAGAGGCGGGCATTGGTATTGTCAGCCGCTTCTGAATAAAAGATGGCACACGGTTTTGACAAGCTAGCTTTGGAGATCATCAGCTCTGCCGGCCTTGGTGCCTAGCAGCTGCTTCGCTATCCAGCACCGTGCCCTAGCTGTCTTTGCGTTCGCTCCAACATGCAATGAGAGGAGGTGCTTCACATAGAAGCATCCTATGATAGTATAATACTCCTTCCATTCCTGTTTATAAGGCGCACACGTATATCAAAATTCAAACTTTACAATCTTTGACCAATAATTTATCTAACACTTTTTTTATTTTTTAATGTAAACTTGACAGGGTTGGATTTGTAATCAAATGTACTCTCCAATGATTATAAATTTATATTCATAAACAATATAATATAGAAAAACAATATAATATAGAAAAAAATTAATGGTCAAAGTCTAATTTGAGAGACCGTGCCATATCATGTCATGCCTATAAATAGGAACAGATGGAGTATATATAGTGCAGGCTATCACAGTCATTGATCATAACATAACCTTAATTAACATTTGGACATTTGATCAGCAATACGTGCCACGTTAAAATATCTATATAGTTGTTATTTTGGTTGATGCCTGATAGTGAGACACACTTTTAAGGGCAAGTCTAATCATGTTGTCTTAGGCCATCTTATGCGTTATTATCGTATAATCTTCAGATGACACATGGCAATCCAACCCCTAAAAAATAGATTGTTTTTTCAGTCATCTTATAATATTTTTTTGCAGAACTCGTAGTAGTTTCACAAACCCATAAATTGTATGGACGGAGGAAATGTTGCGAATATTATTGTAGTGATGACTTGTATAATGGTACAAGAGTAATCTCCTAGTCCTAATCTATAGTTTATTGGAGTTGTTTCACGAAGCATAGAACTTTCTTGATGCATACCGTGGCCTATAAAATGTACAATAGACCCGCCCTAATTTGAGGAGTAATTAAGTATCCATGAAATTCCGCTCTATATCATATCATATCATATGTTCAAATAAATATGTGTCAAAATCAGTTTCTAGCAAATGCACTTATTTCTCTTTTGTGTCCGGGTGATCCGATCCATGCTCTTCTCTCAATGATCGACATTTAAAAAAATTATTCGCTACATGTGACATTCGTCCAATTTAAATGGCTTAGTAGTAGCTCATGAGTGTGCACATGTTTAGTACTACCTTCTAGTTATTAAAAGTAGAACCCACTTATAATCTTTTATTCTCCAACTATAGCATCTTCATGTTAACTTTTTACACAAAATGATGATGAAAGTGTAACCCTCGTAATAATAATAATAAGGACGGGACAATGTGGCATTGACGGGGTGTTACAATAAAGAAAACATCTACTCTCAACCAAGGCATAAAAGAATGCAGTTGAAAATGAAACTCTTACTATCAATATTAAATTAATTTGAATTTGATTTTCGTTCATTATAAATATGAATAAGTATCATAGAAATAATTAATTTTCGTCTTATCATATGCAAAAAATCAATAGGCAAACAATTCGTAAAATTTATTGGCAGATTCTTTGTTTACGGTTTTTAATACCACACAGCCAACATACTCTGAGAAATATCAAACAGAATACCTTACACTGCATCAATACCGCGATATCATTATAATAAAATCTTAGTCTCTGTGCTCTCCTTCTAGAAGGGGAGTTCATAACTTCATACTTAGTCCATCATGAACTTTCCTTCTTCAGGCGCACACATGGAATCGGTCCCTGTGTTATGTATGTGCACTGTTTTCAATTTGGTCAGTTCCATTTTACACTGAGCTGGCCTGGCACATATGGCTGTTTGCACAGCTGCTATGGTTCTGGTGTTGCTGTCATCCACAGACCTATCATTGACACGGCCCTCCCTAGGACGCAAGTAATAATAAATTAGCATAATAAAGTATTATACTGCGAATGTTTCCGCGGATGTAATACAGGTTTCATGCTATGTTACTGGATCATGTTCCAGCTCTGAAAGCCAGCCTGAATCCTAAAAAAAGGGCCACCCTCCCTGCAGGCAGCAGCTAGATATCGTTGTGACGTTTCTTCTTGCATCATTTTTTTTCCACACCGTATCGCGATGATCAATGCAATCCACGTACGTGGCTTTTTTCGTCGCAAGCATTTGGACTTAAAATGAATCTCTAGCTCCCAGTTGCCACTGACAATATTCTATTGTCGGGTGACTGGAAATTAAGCTGGTCTTGTCGCTCCTTCGTCTCTGAATCTCTGATGCATCGTACGTCATGCATGATACACAACCTGCGACCCAGGAAGTAACCTTATTTTCGGTCCCTGTCGCGGTGAGTGCAGAGCAGACGAGTAAGACGACGACTGGAACTCTCGTCGTGCTTCGTCGTTCGCAGGCATGCATGATGACTAGCTCAAGATCTTAGTACTAGATGCATGCATCCCCTTCCTTAGCTGACCGATCGATCACACGCTCGGTTGATTGATACAAACCCATGGAATACTTTAATCACGGACCACTGGGGTGTGTAGAAAGTAACAGGTGCAGCAATATAGTGTTGTGATTTTGTAATGAACCGTAGAGCGTCTCCAATATTGTTGCAATATATATAGTCGTCACTAGTGTTTCTAATCCACATCTAGTTAGAAATTGTTTAACCCTAGATTACTATTTAAGCTGATTAGTTTAATTTTGATTCTTATATCGGCCATCCTCGTTCAATCTCCACGTCGAAGCATTCACAAGAACACGCATAAAGATCTGGACGATGCAAGGTTCACTGACCTGTCTTCGCAAAGCTAACATGATTTTGCTCCTGCGTACCTTCCAAATCTGTGGGCCACTCATCTTTGAGCTAATGTATTCGAAATCTATCAGGCATGGAAATTAATATGTCAGTCGTGGAGCCATGCATACAGATCGACAACGAAAATGAAGCCGACTAGAACAGTGCAGAATGCGGTGGTACTTACTTTGATTTTGCCCGTGGATCCTCCCATAGCTAACAAGAAAGGATCGTCATTTGAAAATGCAATAACGCAATGAAGCATCATAACTACTGCAACCTTTATTTTGCTTCCAACACAATAAGAAACAATGTTACGAGAGAACATACAAGTTTTGGATTCAGCGAAGCAATGCATGATGGCTGGTTGCTTCATATATCCCAGAGTTTCACCTGTACATAGACAGAGATATCAGTAACTAGCAGGGTCAACTTAGCTCCATCGAACTCAACAGATCCGCACCGTTTTATCAGTTGAAGATGTTGCAAGAAACTGCAAGCCAAGAATCAAGGATCAGTATTCGAGTACCAGATGATATGTTTTTCTTGTTCAGTGCATTGGCAGATGTACATACATTTGGGGCCGAAGGGCCAAATGAGATGGACGTAACAGCCTTTTCATGTGCATGCAGAGTAAACAAGGCCAAACTAGAATTTGGACCATTCGATGAAGATATCCGCTTGTCGAAGGCCTGAACCATGCCATTCTCAAGACTAACCTGGAACACATATTAGTCCTTATTAACAATGTGCGTACCATACTAATTTAGAATCTAAATGGAAAATAGGAAATTAGAAGAGTCAAGCATCAGTGTTACAACTGTAAGGAGAAAAATACAGTTGATAATAACCATACAGGTCATTTTTATTGGAATCCAACACAATGAGAAACTATCAGAGGTTTACTATGGTACCACATGAGTTTGACCTTAAGAATTTGCAGGTGAGATGATCAATTTCATATACGGTACCCATGAATGTTTCAGGAAACTTATGCACAAACGAAAATTGAAGCATGTGTTGCAATCAAGCTCTTTAAGTAATCCCATGCAGATGTGGAGCTTATATCCAATATATGTTAAGAGAACAAAATGAGTTCTAAAAGTGCAGGGGAAACAAATCTGTCTAATGAGAAGAGTCAATATTCAGATATCAATTGTCATGTTTAATTATATGACATTGAGTTTGAAGCCAAAACGTCACTGTGCAGAAAAATCTTGTATTGCAATCTCAGTATCTCAGAAATCACCCTAGTTTGGGCATTAAACAATATGGAAAAAAAACATCCTAGCCCCAATCTCCACTGCATAACATTTAAGCTTTCAATGCAGAAACATCAGGAAATTCTGGAACTCACCACAAATGAGTGCTCATTGTCTGGATCCCAAGCCACAGTTTCCACATCGGCTTCAACAGACCATCTAACGCATTTGGGTGCACCGTTTTTCACATCTTTCTGAGAATAAGAAAATGCATAAGGTATACGTTACTTCAATAACAAGATCTGGCCCAAAAAAGCAGGGGACAGGCCTCTGGCACTGGGCCGTCCTTGTTTTCTGGCATTCAAAATTTTAAATTTTCATAAATGTAGTTAGCTTTAAACAATTTATAATCTGTTACAATTTACCAAGCTTTAATTAAAAAGTTTAATTTAATATGCAACAGCTTTCAGCAAACAGCAAAATTATCAAGGAAAGGAATCCTGGAGGAGGTATGTAACTGGCGTCGAAGTATACTTTGACTTATGGTTTACCATCTGAAATGAGGAGACAACAACGTGTAATAATTATCATGAGAGTCCTGATTTTCTACAAAGTTCAATTCCAAATGCTGAACATGTTATCATAAAGAAGGCTATTGTGTAAGCCTAATGGTCAAAGAATGTCATTCATCAATGAATAAAGTGTCAAGAAAGAATATAACAGAAAAGGCCACGGATGTCATTCATCAATTATGGTTTATCAAATGATCCACTAAGAATAATTTCAGGTGAGTGCTGGCTCCAGGAGACCACTTGAACCTGCGAAGCGAAGATACAATCAAGCAACCCACGCACTCGGTTCATGTATAGACAGAGGAAAAATACAAGTGATTGCCTCGGCATCATGATGTTCTAATGTTGTAACACATTTACCAGCACTAGCTAGAACGTTCCTGACATTTGTAGTTATAAGTTAATCATTAAAAGGCCAACAAATAAAATCGTTAGGTGGTATACTATATATTAAGAGCTGAAACGACATCACTTGGCCTAAAGTATATACTTACATATATTCCTTGTTCCAGGCAACGCCAAGTACAGAATCTTCATGGCTTCCCTGTAAGTGAAAGATGTAGTTAGCAACTACACCAGCAAGTATTGTTCCCCATTCTAGTTTACTGGAAAAACTTACAGATACAGAAAAATGTAAAACGATGGGAATCAGTACATAGGTGGATTTGTGAAACTATCACCATTCGATTTATGATATCACCATCAGGAGGAGACTCAGAAAAGATGTACCTAGCACTATAAATAATAAAATACCCATGGAATGGCACTATTGCTCTATATATACAGTAGGTTGACACTGAAAACTAGTTGAGAACCTTTTTGTGCTTCAGTTTTCCTCCGAGTACAGTATGAGGTGTAAGGGCGTCAACCTGTTATATGTAAAATAGTTAAATTTCTTCAAAATGAAATATTTCAGGATATTATGAAATAGTAATTCTGTGTTTCTAGAAATATAACTATATCCAAATCCCATATTCCAATTTCTGTAGACATGGTACCAACAGCCATGAAATTTCCTGTCACAAATTCAGACAAATCAATATGTTGAGGAACAAAAATATGGCACAGCAATGAATTAAGGTAAGACCATGATATAACCTTTCTGATCATTCTTAAGGCTACAGTCCGGCCATGCAAGACATAGTGGAGAATGAGCAAGGAAAATCTTGTAATTCGACCAACCCACACACAGATCTCCATCCATCAGTTCTTCAAGTATGAACACCTGTAATACCAGGATGTGGTCACAGCTTATGGATGCAAACAACCAAGTATCAGAACAAATAGCTTCTGGCACATCGAGGCAAAAATGGAGATATAAAACATGCGCAGCATAGAATTATCACAACACCCTCTAATTAATTTGAGAACATAACTACTGCCTAGCGTGACATCATGTTTGCAAGCTTATCAGTCCAAAGTAGCAAAGATCCATGGGACTATTAATTAATTTGTGAAAACAAGGGCATGTCTCACACATTACCGAAGAATCAGAGAGGCCCTCCTCTATCTTTGGTATATATGCTCATAGAACCAAGGGAATCCCATATTTGAAGCAAACATTCTAATAGGTAGCTTCTTACACTTACCTTAAGATAACTACTCCTAGAAGGTTCTTTATGTGCGTGTAAACCGGCAATAATCAAATCATTTGGCTTAACGGTCCCATCTTCAATCTCTTCATCCTCAGAATCGTCCTAATTATGGCACAAAATCCATTGTGTATCAACTATCATAAACTTGAAGAAAACGGGCATAAGCATGCTAGTTTTGTAAAGAAAGATTTTAAAATAAAAGCATAATCACCATGCCATCATTCTTAAGATAAGGGTCCAATATCATTACTGGGGTAGTACAAGCTTCCGTTCCCTGAAGAATGTCACCAATACACAGCAATTACATAATGCCAGTTCTCGATTATTGCACCACGTCCAGTTCATTTCAATATATATACCTTCTTCATCGTCAATCATAACATTCCATCTTAAGCTTACGCATGGCAGCAGCGATAGAATCCTCAGGTTCCTCCATGGAAAGAGCATTGGCCGCGCCCTGATCAGCCTGCAAGACACCATCCTCCTCCTGGTCTACTTCAGCGATGTCGCCCATGTCATCGTCGTCATGTAATCACTGCCTTCAGAACTGCAGATATAAACTCTCTCATCAATATGTATCAGTACAAAATACACAAACTATATATCTAGCTTCTTTTTTTTTGGATAATTCCAAGAACGAACTATCTAGCTAGGAAGCCCAGGATTTATGTTTGCCACTAGCTGATATATAGGATAGGAGGCTAGCATCCTCGATCACCTCTCATCCGAAGAGAGGACAGTCCTGAGAGCCTCGTTGATCTCCTCCTCCGTGTGAGGCTCGGTGGCGAAGCGAACGTTCTTGAACGCTCCCTTGGGGATCCAGCAGATCGCTGAAATCATCTTCACCTTCTCTGAAACGAAATAAAACACAAAGAATAACCAACCAGGGAGGGGCGTGGAGTGCGACTGCGAGGGCAGTCTACGTACGTCTTGGTAGCGAGGAGTACCTCGGGTTTGGTTGGAACGAGATCGCGAGGGAGGCATGGGCAGCTGCGAGTGCTTGACTGCTCTGCTTGTCGCTCGAGAGGCGGCGGCAGGGGAGATCGCGTGGACGCTGCCTGGCTGGCGGCGGTGCCGAGTGCCGACTGCCAGGCTGCAGCATATAATGGCCCAGTACTGGAAAAGGCCCAATTGGTTGGGGCCGAGCCGCCGTGCTTCTGGGTTCGTTTAGTCAAGTGGACCAACCAAAGCACGAGAATTAATGGGCTGTTGCGTCGTTAGGCCGATAAATGGTACTCCAGCCCAATTGCTCTGTGTCATCCATCTCTCTTCTAGTCAGCTATTTGCTCCACTGAGAACGCAAATCAATACACCCTGCCCTCAAAGATCATATACTGCCGCTAGTTTTTTTTTTAAAAAAAAGAACCGACGAGGAGGTGTTAGAAGGTAATTTCTGGTCTTCACTTGAACCAACCATCGTCGATTTCTAATGATGGCATCCATATCCATCTAAGCTCGATAGCAAGTACTTGAATCATCATGTCTCTAAAATCGGTTTATCACGCATGCATTTTTGATGTGACCCATTTTAGCGTCAAATATTCGAAAGCGAGCGTTAGACAGGCGCACGCCACACGCCAGAGAGACGAAGACGAGTAGCCGGCCTGCCTGCAACATCTGACAGCAACATACGTAGAGGAAGGAAAGCCATGGATGATGGGTGGCTGCCGATCGAAATCCCAAAGTGCTCAGGCAGTCAGGTGGCTGGCGAGACCAAACAAAATCGGGGTCTGCTGGGATTTTGCCTCCCGTCCGTCCTGTGGGCCCCCACGCGGCTCCATCATTTGTCCCCGCCGGCTTTTAGCCGTATGGGCGGAGCACGCGTGCCGTCGCCCGCCGGCCCACGTTCGCCCTCCGCTGAGGCGCGGCTGCCTCCAGCATGCACCACGTTTTTTCCCCCCCACTTAGGGGGTGTTTGGATACGAGGTGTTAAACTTTAACAGTGTCACATCGGATGTTCGGATACTAATTAGGTGCACTAAACATGAGCTAATTATAAAACTAATTGCAGAACCCTGTGCTAATTTGCGAGACGAATCTATTAAGCCTAATTAATCCATCATTAGCAAATGGTTACTGTAGCACCACATTGTCAAATCATGGACTAATTAGGCTTAATAGATTCGTCTCGCGAATTATACTCCATCTGTGCAATTAGTTTTGTAATTAACCTATGTTTAATACTCCTAATTAGCATCCAAACATCCGATGTGATAGGTGTTAAACTTTAACAGGGTGTTCCCAAACACCCCCTTATTATCTATTTTTACCATTTTATTCGTTAGAAATATATTCTCCTGCTCCTGTGTTCACTTATTTGATGTATGTGACGAAATATTCTACAACAGTTTTTGTCAGCAATGCACAAGCAATTGAGCCACAAGTTGGAAAAGATTAGGTTTCTTTCAAACAGAAATTGACGGCATTTCAACAAGTGTGCCATCAAACTTTTGATTTTTCTTTTTCTTTTTGCAAATATTGTTAAGACTATTTAGTATGTAAAATATTCATATTCCATATATTTAAATATTCAAGCAACTGTTTGACACATTTTGCATAATCCTAGTTATGAACAATGTAATTTTTCCATTTCAACGGGAAGTACATTGTTTTCTCTGTCTCCTTATTCTTGAATCTTCTAGAAAGTATCACGTAATGAAACTAATCTTAAATTCTTTATACTGTATGTTTTCAAAAAAATCAATTATAAACATATAACGTATTCAGTTTCTTAAAATAATCGTAGTTATTCAATAGTATTTCAGTGCTTACGCAATTCAAAATATAATGTCTCTAGGCAAACCCCACAGATTGCATATGCATATCTACAGAAAATATGTAACATATTCAGTTCTTAAAAATAATCCTAACATTCAAGAGTATTCCAATGCCTATGTAATTCAAAAGATAATCTCTCCAGGCAAACCCACGAATTGCATACGCATATACAAAAAAAAAGATAAAGGATTTTTTAAAAAGCATCTATGTACCATCAAGATGGAAAAAATTAATCGACCACGGACCCCGCTTTGCCATGGAGCCACACAGTTCAAATTGTGTCTAGGTGCATGTACATGTTTTGAACATTTACTCGAATTAAAATTTTTGACGCGCTTTCAAATTAAAAATTTTCTTTAATTAACACACTGGCCATCTTGAAACAATCCAAGAATAGCTTTCACCGTAGTCTCCGAGGCCGGCCGAATGGCAGAGGCACCTACCAGATGGTCGACAAAAGTCAAAGACATGGAGCGTGGATCCTTGCCTGCTTTTGGTGTTGATAGCCCCATCACAACATTCTTTCAGCAAGCTATAATCAACTAGTTGCCCTACTGCTAACACCCCCTTTTTCTTTTGTTAGTTGACTCGGGTTGTCGCGCTAATTATTTCCTTCTTTCTGCGGCTACCCTACTGTCTGCTTTAACACTGTCACCTTTCCGGTTAATCGCCTAATTAGCCCGGGACTATGTTCAAGGCGCTGATGATACGCGTCGCGCTGCTGATGTAACATTGACATCAGCCAGAGTCACTCTACTATAAGAGACAAGATAATCGTGGCGAGAAAAGCTGTACCACAAGTTTAAATGATTTACTTTTTAGCTATATATAGCATATCTGCATATTTGCTATTTATAGAACGGCCTACAAATATGCGTGCTATTTTTTTAAAGAAAATATGGCAGGCTAACTTGGCACTGCTGGAAAACTGAGCATTAGTCCTAACCGGTGGTTAGTTTTTGATCCGGTACTAATGTGAGCATTAGTACCGGGTCTAACGTCTAGTTCCCCGGGAACCCCCCGTGACCCCCTTTAGTATCGGTTGGGGGCTCCACCCGGTGCTAATGGGTGATCTTTAGTACCGGGTGGAGCCTCGATCCGATACTAATAGGTGACCTTTAGTACCGGTTGAAACCCCCAACCGGTACTAACTTCCCTCCTATAAATCAGGCGTCTTCTTCCTCCTGCCCGAGCCATTTCCTCCCAATCGGGCTTCATCCATTCATGGCGAAATAGGGGAGGTGCTGCCGGATTTTTGACCATTTCATGGGGATTTTACTCATTCAAGTGTTCTAAAGGATAGAAACTTCATCCTCCCTTGATACGTGGTTAGTATACTAAGTTTTATGCTTTAGAGCTTGAGTAATTTGTGATTTTTAGAATAAGATACAATGGAGAAAATTTTCATTTATATACATGTGTTATTTAGAGCTCATATTTGTGATTTTTAGAATAAGCTATAATTTTTTGGATGCTATGTTTCATATTAGTCAAAGAAATTGATATGAGGTTAGAGGAATAATTTCATAGTTTAGTCCTTTACAAATATGAGCTAAATAAATGATGAGAAAAAAATATAATTTGTTCATATTTTAGTCATTTGCAAATATGAGCGAGATAAATTGTGGTACATAGAGATAATAAGATGAAATAGAGGTACGTAATTGTCATTTTGAGAATAAGCTACAATGGAGAATTTTTTTCATTTATATGTTATGTTTAAGCTAAATAAATTGTGGGAAAAATATAATTTGTTTATAGTTTAGTCATTTGCAAATATAAGCTAAATAAAATGTGGTACATAGAGATGGCTACTGTTGTTGGAGGTAGTGGCGATGATGGGGCCGATCGTCGTTCCTCTCGCGGCAAGGGGAAAACCATAGTTGTCCCTCATGATAAGCCGAAGAAAATGAGCACATGGGAGAGAGCAATGCTTCGTTATTTGAAAAGATGTCATAAGATGTTGTTGCGGCGGGTTATGAACCTCCTTTTGGTGGTCGTTATGCTCCACCGCCAGTCCCGGGTGTTTTAGGTCCACTGAGTACTACCGTTGTAGGAGGCACAAATAAACCATAGGATGAGGATGGGTCAGCGAAACATTCGTCTTCGCCATCCAAGGATGCTTAAAGTCCTCCTAGATAGTACTCAGCGGATGGTTTGTCGTAGTGTATCATGTTGTTTGGGTTTGAAATTTAAATTTATGTATGTCTATTTAAACTTTCAGCAACATTTGAGTTTGTCGTAGTATATCATGTTGTTTAGATCTGAAATTTAAATTCTTGTATTTCTATCTAAATTTTTAGCAACATTTAAGTTTCTATCTAAACTTTCAGCAACAATTGAGTTAATGGTATTTGTATCATATTTGTTATGTTTCATGTATAATTGTATGGTTGATCAGAATATCTTTAGTTCGGTAATACTTTATAGATGGATCGGCAATGGATGTACAATGCGAACAAATACTTCATGGAGTATATTAATGGTTTGCGTGATTTTCTCGATCTGGCAGAGTCCAACAAGTCGTCTTCTGGTTTCCTACAAGCACGTCGGGACCTGAAACGTATGAAATAACGAGATGACCTACATCCGGAAAAGAGACATGATGGACATTAATTGCATCCTGCCAGTTACACTCTCAGCAAGGAAGAGAAGGAAATCATGTTTGAGTGCTCGAATAGTATCAAGGTCCCATCAGACTACTCCTCGAATATACAAGAAATAATAAATATTAAAGAGAAGAAATTCATAAATCTAAAGGCTCATGACTGCCACGTCCTGATGACACAATTGCTGCCTATTGCACTGAGGGGTATTCTATCAAAGAATGTGAGAATGACAATCGTGAAGCTATGTGCATTCCTCAACATGATTTCTCAGAAGGCAATCCATCCAAACAATCTACTAAAGCTGCATAATGATGTGATGCAATGCATTGTCAGCTTTGAGATGGTCTTTCCACCTTCCTTCTTTAATATCACGACCCACCTTCTAGTCCACCTTGTTGAAGAGATTTTTATTCTTGGTTCTGTATTTCTACACAATATGTTCCCTTTCAAGAGGTTTATGGCAGTTCTGAAGAAGTATGTTAGTAATCATGCCTGTACAGAAGGAAGCATCGAAGCATCGCAAAGGGATATGGAACAGAGGAGGTCATTGAGTTTTGTGTTGACTTTGTTGACGACTTGAGTTCGATTGGAGTTCAAGCTATGAGGGGAGACTCAAGGGAAAAGGCACACTAGGGAGGAAAGCTCGGATGGACATCGATGAGAATACATTTCATAAACCACATTTCACGGTCCTGCAACAATCATCCCTAATGGCTCCATATTTGGAGGAGCACAAGACCCTTGTACGGTCCTCAAACCAGGGGAAGACTGAGACTTGGATTCCACGTCATCATATTGACACTTTCGCCTCTTGGTTGCAACGACAACTAATGGGTGATGACACGATTGAAGAGCAACTAGCATGGTTGGCTAGGGGTCCATCTATCTTAGTATCAACATTCCAAGGGTACGAGATAAATGGCTACACATTTTACACAGCACCCCAAGATCAAAAGAGCACAAACCAAAATAGTTGTGTCCATATAGATGCAATAGACAATAATGGAAAAAAAAGATAGATAATATGGTATCATTGAGGAGATATGAGAACTCGACTATGGACCTTTGAAAAATCCCTCTGTTTTGGTGCCAATGGGTGAAACTTACTAGAGGAGGGGTAACGACAGAAAACTATGAGATGACAATAATGGATCTCAACAAGAATGGATACATAGATGAACCATTCGTCCTAGCCAATGATGTGACTCAAGTTTTCTATATGAAGGATATGTCAAGCAAACCAAAACAGAAGGGTGCTAATAAGTCAGATGACCAGCCAAAGCACCACATCGTTCTTCCAATGAAAAGAAAAATCGTTAGAGTTGATGACAAAACTGACATTTTAGAAGATTATGATCAGTTCGATGATCTTCCTCCATTTTCAGTCGAGGTTGACCTAACCATCCTGTTAGCCAAAGAGGACGCCCCATACTTACGCCGCGATCATAGCCAAGGGACGTTCGTCAAGAGGAAGGTTATTAACGTTCCATTAGATGATGATGTGTAATGCATTGGAACCATTATGTTGTGTTTTGTGATCAAGTGATAAATTAATGTAATTAACATATTATAATGATATGTAATGTATTTTATGGGTTTATTAATAATACTATTTGCAAAAATCTCACCCTATTAAACAAGATCTAATTTTACATGGTTAAAATATTAAATATTTCATTTTTTACACCATTAAATATTAAACAATAAATTTAGATACAATTAAACAAGTACATGTTATAGTCATGGTAAACATGTTAATAACATTACAGGCACTATTTTTCTAAATTTTTGCTTGGTCGAAATATTTATTTTTTTCAATTTTTAAGTTAACATAAGTATTATGACCATTTATGACCTATTACTAAGTTAAAATTACTAATTTTACTATATTTGATATTTAAGTGCATCTAATATTTTTATAGTGTAGATCTAATTAACATCAAGCTAACAATTTTTTTTGCAATTTTATGAACGTTATTTGATTTACTGTGCAATAAATAAATATAATAGCAATTTTAAAAGAAAGGAAATAAAATATTGTCTCAGCGGGAACTGAAATATTATATATAATTTTTTGAACAAGCAACATTACAAGAAGTACATACTTATACTGTACAACTTCAAGTGAGCGTGTTTCTCATTTCTTTTATTTTTTGAACTAGCAGTTAAAAATAAGACTAAATAGCTTTTCACTATGCATATATGTATAGCTTCCACTAGATACTCCTTGTATCGTGATTGATCGAAGCACGGTCTATATCCTGGACTCTCTGAGGAGACTAAGAAATCAATACACCGACCTCATAAACATGCTTAACAGAGCATAGGCTCGCTTCCGTCAACATCACTCAGGTGAATTCAAGGAGAAACTTCAGATCCACTCTGAATTATGGGTATGTATTGAATTTGCACATCTCGTGTCACTTCTTTGAACACAACAAATACTTCATAACTTATTTTCCCCCATATATAGTGTTTGAGATAGAATCCAGGGAATAATTTATGCGGATACTACGTATGTGAGTTCATCCATGGCATAAGCGTATAACTGACCACGTATTAGAGTAGTATACGTAAAGAAAATAAATACAAAATACTAATATAGAATAAAAAAACAGAAAAGAAAATACAATAGAAAAGAAAAAAGAATTTAGTACCGGTTGGGGAGAACCACTAAATTGGCCTGCCACGCACGACGTGGCAGCCAATTTAGTACAGTTGGTCTCACCAACCGGTACTAAAGGCACCGGTACTACCCCTTTAGTACCGGTTATTTGAATCGGTACTAAAGTACCCCTTTAGTATCGACTTAGCAATACCGTTTGCACAACCGGTACTAAAGGGGGGTTTGGACCCGGTACTGAAGGCGCTTTCCCAGCAGTGTGGGATGATTATGGCAACACTGTTTTTTATGAAACATATTCACTACTACATTTCTCTCTAAAAAATCTCAGTATATTTTCCCAAGTTATTTTTTCTCTAGGTAGTAATTTTCCCATCATCGACTGATTCTTAAAAAAAAACTGTCATGTTCCATTAAACAAAAAATGTACATTTCCTCTTGGTTTTGAGGCGTAATTATGAAAGAACTATATATAGTTACAAGGAGTGAGGTTCCCATTTACTTCTAGAAAGAAAGAGTTAGGTAATTGACCAGTAGTAAATCCTTCTGATACAAACGCAGCATGAAGAGCCTACAAGGATTTGGCAATGATGGCAAGTATCTCACGTCGTTAGCAATGTCTACAAGATGGAATAATCACGCGCTAGCTAGCTCTCTAGCTGCTGGTCTGCAGAGTCTCTGCTTGTCGTAGTGAGTACGGCTACTAGCTGTAAGAAAGCGAAATAGAAAACTTTTCCTGCTGCTGGGGCTGCCATGCATGCACTCGTTGAATATCAGTTTATATAATATAGCAAATATCATTAATTTGATGATGGATGGGCCCACGTGTTTTGAGATAACAGGGAATCTGTTTTATTTGTCCGATCAGGCCAGTTTGCTTTGTTTATCTTAATGGAAT
Source organism: Setaria italica (assembly GCF_000263155.2). NCBI lineage: Eukaryota > Viridiplantae > Streptophyta > Magnoliopsida > Poales > Poaceae > Setaria > Setaria italica. The sequence continues at coordinate 5,128,384 of NC_028452.1, read as the reverse complement.
CATATCTCAGTGCATCATCGCCCGCAGTATGCGTCGCACACATTAATAAAATATTTGATCGCAGGAGCGTCTATATATGAATCAGCAGCTTGTAGAGCAAATCAAACCACAGCTAGTACCATTTACACTTATATGTTCTAATATATATAAACATGCTATAAAGTTTTGGTTGAAAAAGAGGGTCCTAATTCCTAAATTATGAGAGAATTCCATCTGTACCAGAAAATGTCTCTCATGTATGTATGTATGTATGTATGTATGTATGTATGTATGTATGTATGTATGTATGTATGTATGTATGTATGTATGTATGTATGTATGTATGTATGTATGTATGTATGTATGTATGAACGTGTGGGCCTCGGATACATCATACATGCAGTATTCCAGGTCTCTTTAGCCCTGCACATATGTTCTTCCATGCTTTATTACCCTGTAAATAAATAAAATGGAAAATGGCTATTGGCTTGTAAGGTGACTAGAAAATGAGCTTCTAATCCGACTATCCGAGGGTACAACTAGAGTTATAGTGGGAACCCGTGCAACTCTACAAAGAAGTGAGGCACGCCGCGCTCCACCTTTCTTCTTCCCCATTTCTGGGGTTAGGTTCTCTATATATGTTTATTTTTTCTATTTCTTGCTGAGAATGTTGTGAAAGTTTGATTTCATATATAGTTTCTTCAATCTATTCGTACTTTTGCAATTTTGTGAATAGAGCGTCCTCCGGCATATATTTTTTTTAATAAAGGGACCGTACCGGTCTCGCTGCAAATTAAGCTAGTATCTCCAGATTAGCAACAACTGTTGTGGTTGGTGCAGGAAAAGAATGAGAAGCATGCCTTTCTCATGCTTTGCAAATAGCAATCCCCAACCAATGCAAGTGCCCCTCCAAATTACTCCATCCCAAATCGGGGCAAGCAGCTAGCTTTTTAATTCTGTGACCCTGCAGAGTAGTAGTAGTAGTAGAAACTAAGCTAATCTCCGGATCGGAGCAAACAACAAACAACCTTATCATCTTCTTCCAACACCAAACTAGCACAATATTCTTGCTGGGTGGCTGTTACAGCAATCAATCTAGTACCGGATTCTCCTCTCACCACCGATCACAATCATTCGGCCATGAAAGAAAACAAACTACATACAGCACACTCCAATCCAACAACCCTTTCGACCTGATCGACCGGTCGCCGTTTCGACGAGACGACATAACCTAGCTAAGCTAAGCTAGAGGCCGGTAGACACCTAGCCCCCTCATGACATCACCGGATGGATCGAAGGCGGAGCTTTGCTGCCAAGTCACTTCACGCACAAGATAAGACAATCTTGAAGCAGCCAGCATGCATATCCACAACATATATGCTGTTGCATTATTTGAGTGCATGCAATTACATGTACACACACAGCTGGCATTGCTTCGTCTCGTTGCATTGGCATGGCCCATGTAACGGCCACATGATGGTACGTGGAATGGAACACATCTAGCTGCTGGCTGGCTAGGGTTTCTTATCAGATGGCCCCACTTACCAGCAAACCAGGAGGCACAAGTGCCTCATGTACAGGGCCGATCGGAGGTGAAGAATTGCTATTTTTGCATGTATTTTTTCCATGATAACTGTTGGTTGGTCTCGATGCATCGTACTGGCCGACAAGTCAAGATTATATAACGATCTGTCGCTCAAAGGCGAAAGAGATCGATCGAGCTAGGAGAAGGGAGACGCGTCCCGTCATCACACGCGTAAACTTTCTTTTGGGTTTTCTTTTTTTTGCAGGAAAGGATTGTAATCATGCATGTCATGTGTATGTTGGCGCCATCATGTATACGTACGCGCGTACGGCTCTACGACGACGACGGCGATCCTTGCTGTTGTTGACCTTTCAAGGCCCTGCAAAGTGGCCCTACGTGTCCACTAATCGGGAATCAGTCACAGCTCCATCATCTGTAAGCAATGAGCATGCTCATACAGATATACAGGCATATGTGCCCTTTATTTGCTTGTGCAGGCACGGGAGAGAGTCGTTACCACCTACCGCTGCGTATAACAATTTGACTTATCTGCTGCGATGAGCTAGAATATTGTTGTGTGTAGAGAGCGTGGTAGCAGTAGTAGTTAGTGCCGACCCTAGTAGCTTTTGCATCGAAAAGCACGCGTGCTAACGCACCTACCAATCATGTCATGTTTGAGTTTAGCTCCTGAGTCCTGTCCATGCATGCATTTCAAATATGAAAAATGCAGGTGCTATATATACAAATTGGACAGAACAGCGCTTGAAGCATTTACTTTGAATTATTAGCAAAACAATAGAAAAGTACTGAACGCATGAATATTTTGAAACTTAAGCGTGCGCGGCATACAGAAAATTAAAACATTTTTGCTCAGATGAAGTCACACTACAATATATATGCTTGACTATAACCAAGTCACTTCACATTAATTTCTTCATGGGCCACCCGTGCCAGTTTAGTTTCATTTAAACAAAAAGAGCCCCTTTGGCCAGGCTTCAAGATGCTCCGACTCTTTCTGCACGTACACTGTAGCAAGGAGCACTTTTTTCCTCTCTCGAGCAAAATGAACTAGGAAAGGTTTAGGAAAGGTTTAGAGCTGGTGAAACCGTATCTTTTTTAGCTCCGGCAGCTCCGGCTCCGGCTCCAGGGTGCTAGAGCCGGAGCACCCCGGAGCCTGGCCAAAGGGGGGCCAAAGTTCGGCCAAGTTGATCACACAAATATGAAATTGTCCTAGTAAAATTTTGGAAATTGTTGGCTTGACAAAAAAAACTTTCTTGAAACTAGAACAATCAAGGTGTATTTATTTTGGAAGTACTGCAAGGTTTTGATGGGACACCGTACCGCTATTTATATGTTCTGGTTTAACAATAATCCAGCGAGCCCTAGCTAGATGCCAGTATATACGGTTTCTGTCCTTTCATAGTTACATCTCTAGTTGGCCAGTAGGGTTTACTAAAGCCTAGCTCTTCTTGTTGCACACATATGTTTGCCTGCCCTAGTGCTACTACTCTAGTACCTGCTGCTGATCATGGCGACTTAATTACTGCATGCTTCTTGGTTAATCGAGATTCGTGTGGTTGGATTGTGACGTGTGAGTGACTGAGTGAGTGACGACCGACGTACGAGCGAGCTAGAGCTGAGCACCCCGGCCGGCCCAGCTCGTCTCCCGTCCGATCCGCGGAGGAGGAGAATATCAGCCTGAAGAAACAGGACAAAACCAAAGGAAAGGAAGGGGCTCATCAGATCAGCAGCTCAAAGATTCCCTCCTCGATACTCGATAGGGCAGTCCTCGATCATCAGAGTGAAACATGAGAGAGAGAGGGGGGGTGGGGGTGGGGGGGGGGGGTGTAAATTAAAGCAAAGAAATGCATGCATATGGATGGTCTCAACGAAGCCGAAGCAGGAAAAGACGTAGTATGGGTCTCCCTTTGGAAAAGACCCCCTCTCCCGACAAAGATTTCGCAGCAGCGTACGGCGCCCCAAACTCCCATACGGTTACTGCTCACCAACCATTCATGCTTTGTTTTGGCCGTATCATAAGATATGATCGGCAGCGCCACGAAAACAGGGCAGGCGCCCAATTACGGGCACATCAATGGCTCCACGTTCTAGGCCAACCGAAACCTTGTTTTTTTTTTGTTTTGCTTCTTCTTCTTTTGCTTACGCCGATGTAGAATAATGCATGTCCGGAAGCACATCAACAGGATGAGCGAGAACGAAAACCTAGGGTAGAGTTGAGCGAGCCTCATCCCTAGCTAGCTTGCTTGCTGCTTGTTGTTCCCACTTTATCTGGCCATCCATGGTTACTTTGAGGGAAACCATGCCGGCCCTTGGATCGCTAACCGACGCTCCAGATAATCAGTTGTGTTAAGCACCAGGGGGTTGTATAATGTTGTTGTCATCGCACTCTCTATGATTATTATAAGCTGCTTCTTGGATTTGTGTTGATTAAACCTTTCATCTTGGAGACATGTAAAAGAGAATACTTAATGAGTGCTCGGCCTCGATCTCATCAAAGGAATTGCACAAACTCGTTGAACAGAGCCAACTCTTCTAAGGAATTGAAGATCAAATCCCATACCCTTGTATTTTGGTATTTTTCGGTTTGCCTCGAGAGGCGGTCGGCTTAAGCGATCACCTTTGGAAATACCCTTTATTATGTCCAAAGATGGTCCTGTTTAGGCGTGAAAATCACCATTTTTAGAGGCAGTTTCTATTTCTAGATACAGTCATTTTAAGCGGTCGCTTTGGAAATACATTTCCAGAGGCGGATCTGAAGCTACCATGTTGCATAGCAATTTCGAACCGACTGGTATTTTTTTGGGGGAGGATATCTTCAACAAACTGAGCGGCTAACGCTCTACTATTTACATATTTACATTAAGCGATCTAGGGATCTAGGGATGTCTAGCGTGCATAGAATAAGCTCCAAAATGCCAAAAGCTTATTATTTAAGTGCCAAATTATATATACCAAACTTGCAGAGAGGAAAATTTTAAACAACCTTCATTGAACGAGCTAATTATTAGTATCGTTTATATTATTGTTGTACCTTGTTCTCTTATGCTTTGCCTTTTGTTGTATATTGACTGGATGTATGCACATTTTGTGCTTGATGTACCAATCAAGGTCAATAATTCTGGGCTTCCCTGTCTTCAACTAGCGTCTAGTTTAAGCCAATAATCATGGATTACAAGAGCCGACGCCGCGAATATTTAGCATTATTTAGCTAGCTAGCTAGCTACGTATGTCTTAAGGTGCGTTGAATGATTAGTAGACGAAGTTTCTTCTCGGGCAAGCGTGTACCACATGCCACAGGGGGGTTTATAAAACTACAAGGGAACAAAGATGAACAAGCTACATGATGCATGCATGCTTTCTATAGCCTTGTATATGTGTGTGTGTGCTAGGCAACAAAACAAGCACGTACAGCCAAAGATCATCGGTTTCCTAATCAAAGGCGACGCAACACAAGATCGATGAGGATCCGATGATTAGTACTAGATTTCTGCACAGCCCTAGTAAACTGTGTAAACTTATTACCAACAAGTAGTTGGTGATTTTTTTTAAAACCCTGTAAAAATCAAATTATTTATTTGTTCTCGTCGAATGAACAATTCTTATATATATGATGGTGATGGATACTGCGACATTACACTATATATACAAGGATGCATGCATGACCAGCAAAGGGCCAAATTAAATTAATTATCCCGGCTGGGTTAAATTATAAAAGACTAAACATGTGGCTGCTACACCTCACGGGCTTCTACTCTAGCTAGTGGCAATCAGAATCTGGATTGGTCTATGGAACAACGCGCACAAGAGGCAGCTAGTAGCAGCTTAACAGGATGGAATTGTCCGTGCTCGCGACAAGTGTGTGTTCATGTAAGCCAAGATCTCAAAAGCAGCGAGGAGCAAAAGCAGCAGGGCCGGCCGGGGGGAGCTGCTGCCTTTCAGCTAAAGCGGCTTTCACCTAAAGTACAATCTAGCCATCCATCGATACACTCTACACACACGAAAAAAAGACGCCAAATGTTCCTTCATTCATGTACCTGCACTTGCTTTCACATCCATGTCTCCTCTGACTTCAGCGGAAAGTAAAAATCATTACGCGTATGCTCAACCTGCACCTTACCCTCAAATCAGTCATTATCCATTCTCGATTAGCTTCTTCCTTTTTTTAGCATAGACAACTACGGTACAGTGCAATACGCACGCTAGACCTACAAACTGTACACACGCAACATCCTTCCGGATATCCGGATATCGACAAAGTTGCACAAGGTTTCGTAGGTGACGGGCACGTCACAGTTACCATTATGACTCCATGCATACATCTAAACCTGCATAACTAAATTTGGGAATAAATCCCCGTGCAACACCCTGATCCGTCCCCATGGGGGATTGAATCCGGGCTGGGAGAGCCACAAACGGCTGCTCCACCCACCGCACTACGTGTGTTTGCATCTTCTTCCTTAATTATATCAAATTGGATTATTAAGCATATGAATTCATGTAGTTTTGAAGTAATTAGTAATAAGAACTGGGTAGGGATTTGGTCAATTTTGTGCAGTAGCTGCAAGGTCTTTCTTGCAAAACCTGGTCGGCGGTCGTATGTATTGAGGTATATTGCACATCATCATTTAATCAGATTTTGAATTTTTATCACGTGAGTTGGTTGGTGCATATTGACATTATTCAAGAGTTCTAAATATAGATCTTTAATTTGGTCGCCTTCACTAATTACTATATTTAATATGTTCACTATGCACGTGCATACGAACTTTTTCTTGATATGACTGATTGAAGGAGACAGTGGCGATTATGGAGTGATCAGTGGCGTAGTTACTTGGTGATGATACAGGCTTACAATTTATTAATAATTAGGAATGTTCAAAAGTTGACATATGCATGTGCGAATACATCATTCGTGCTTTGTATTATTCCCTTGTTTGCGTGCAGCCTACGATTATTTTTGGGGGGCTGGAGGTTGGGTATTTCTGGAGCCTCCACGTAGGATATGATGGCCATGATGTTCAACTTGTGGCTCCGACACTTCACTTTCAAGCCATGTATATGTGTCAATTTTGCCGACGGATCCGTGAATGCTCTGCTCGATTTTGACAGCTTTGTCCTGCCTTGCTTGCAAACATTTTTCCTCCTTTTAAATTTGGTACGCCAAGGCATTAGCGTATGCATGCTTTATGACTCCCTCTCCCTTTTTTTATGATAGGGCATTTGGTTCTACTATAAACAAGGTATTCTGTGAATATTATTGACGATAGAGGGCACTTATTTTTGTCCATTATTCCCCTGTACGTCTAATAGGTTCCATTCGAAAGTTCTATCCATTGCCTCATTAAAAAAAACTATGTACTCTTAGTTTACAATATACCACAGAACAGTTGATGGCAAACAGCTATTAGATTCACCCCAGACAGTTTCCTTTGTTCCACCCAAAAGTGCATATGGTTGGCTAACTGTCTGTGATAACACAAATCACTGTGGCTTTCAAGGAACCCAATGTGAATAATATAGAATCATTAGTTGCACCCAATAAGCAGAACAGTTGATAGCAGACAGCTACAAAGATTCAACATAGACGGTTTCCTTTGTTCTACCCAAAAGTTTGTGCCATGTTTTGCCTTTAGATAAAAACCACTAAAACTTTGAATTTTTTAAAAGTTTACAACAAATTAAAATTTTGTCTCTGCTTGAATTGCGTGCAAATAATTAATTTGAAAATATTTGAAAACTTGCATATATAAAAACATCACCATGTGCACTTTTGAGAACTTGAGTCATATGCCATTTATTTATCACAGTTCAGTGTTCTATAGTATATAATTCTAAATATAATCTATCCCATCTTCCTGGAGCTACTCTATCATAAATGTTACTCCCTCCGTTTCAAATTTTTTTCAAATTTTAGGTCGTTTTGACTTTTCTAGATACATAACTTTTGCTATGCAACTAATATATATTATGTCTAGATACATAGCAAAATCTATGTATTTAGAAAAGCCAAAACGACCAAAATTTTGAAACTGAGGGAATATTAATTATAGGAAGGGGCAGGCAGTACGTAGATATAGTGTCATTTAATCCAGTTGTATGCACACTAAAAGTTTTTCATTGTATTCCCCTTCAAATTTTCTAAATTAAGCCCAGAGCATTAGTTTGTGATCTGAAAGCTTAAAGGTTCTTTGTTTCTCCAGGACCAAAAGAGCTTCACGGGAAACCCATAAATATTTGCAAAATAACATTTTCTCAAGATGCACAAGATCTTGGCCAACTAGCCCACCTTAACCGAAAGAACGAAGGTCCTTTGAGTTTTGATATCTGGGTTATATATGAAATATTTTGGGACAGCATGTCTTTTCTCAGATCTTCTGTAGCAATATAATGTGTTTGTAATATGAAACATAAAACTCTATACTAGATGGTGATGTAAAAGAGCATCCATGCCTTACAGTTTCTTTAATTTGGTCTTCTTGCGCAATGCACAATCACTAGAAAATATTCCAGAACATAGAGAGCACACCTGACTCACGCACACAAAAAAAGGAAAGAAGAAAAGAAATGCTAGCTGGTATAGAAAATGAAGATTTGTTCTTGCGCAAAGTTCTTCAATTAAGAGCTTTGGCATATCCCTTTCTTAGCTGATTTGACAAAATATTAGAAAGCTACTATAGCATCTGCATTCCAGATTATTAGACCGATCACAACAGCTTTATACACACGGCTTTGTAGTGTACACGTATTTTTCTGGACAGAACGAGCAAATCATTTCGGTTTCCCTGATGTATGTAAGAAACGCCACGAGGACCGACACATGAAGTAAACGGATGTTCTTTCTTTCCACTTGGGCATGCCTGCCTGCCTACCCACACTTTATTTTCCGATGGAGCGTGCAAGCGTGCACTGTTCCTGTGTATGTGCGTGTTGTGGAGGTTACATCTTTGTACGTGTGTGCAGCCGTGGTCTAAGCTCCATCACTGCAAACTGCAATTATCAGGTAGCGTCTACTTAATTGGTGGCTTGAAAGGTGGTAACGTACACAAGCTGGATGAGACGATATGGATTAACAAGCACCGCCTCCTCTTTAAACCGCTCCTTTTGGTCCGGAATGGTGTGTCTCACATACCTTTCCTACATCACTTTAGTGATAAAGCAAAAGTGACAGGGAGAAGGAAAAATAAAGAAAATAAAATCGTGTGTGCCTGTATAACATACAAAGAATGAGAGGAGAGGGGGAAGGAAAGGGTAGAGAGAGAGAGAGAGAGAGAGAGAGAGAGAGAGAGAAAGGAGCCGGAGGAAAGCAAGGGAAAGTTCACAAATAAAGGAGTGAAGCAAAAGGAAGCGGAAAACAAAACAAAACAAAGCCCAGATTCCTCTCCGAACAGCGCCTATGCTTTTTATTGCATCCCCCCTCCCTCCTTCTCTCTCCTCTTCTCATGTTTGTTATTGCTGTTGTTCTCCTCTCTATCTCTTCTGTCTCTCTCTCCAAGAAGATATGCCCCATCCCTCAAGGAAATTGAGACACTGGCCCCTTTAAGATTGACCTGAGATTTCCACACAAAGACAGAGCGCAAGAGGAGAGAGCCTGGCAAGGAAGAGCAGCAAGCATTTGTTGCAGCTAGCAAGAGCTAGCTCTCATCTCTCCCGTCCCTCTTTCTTCTTCTTCTTCTTCTTCTTCTTCTTCCTCTCTCTCTCTAGCAGTGATGAACAGAGGAGGATTCCAGACCTCCCTGGTCCAGCAGATGATCTGGAGTGGTACAGGCAGTGGCGGCAATACCACTAGCAGCAGCAATATCATGAGCAGCTTGAAGCCTTGCCATGAGGATCAAGAGGCCTCCCCCAACCTGCCCTCCTTGTCTTCTCCATCGGTGCTCTTCTCCCAGCAGTTTCCACACACCTCTTCGGGACAGCTAGCTCATATGAACGGCGCAGCTGGTTCTCTTCCAAGTATGCACGATGGCGGCGGCCAGGAGAACCACATGCCAGAATCATGGAGCCAGATGCTTCTGTAAATACCTCTCTCTCTTCTTTCTCTCTCTATCTCTATCTCCCTTTCTCTCTCTTCACTTACTAGTTAAACTTATAATAAGATTCATTCATGCAAGAGATCCACAATTACAAACCGCTATAATCCATGTAACCTTTAGTTCCCTATACTTAACTGTAGCTCTAGGTGAAGGAATAAAGTGGTTAACCCACTTTGTCCTATAGCAGATCGAGCCTTTCCCAGTGTTAATCTTCTTCCTGCCTCTGATCATCCTATGCATGTTCATTCTACTATAATACTTACTTGCAATTGTTCTTATCTCCATGGACTCATGTGTTTGTGTTCATCCTTTTGTGCCTTGCTTAACTACATGTGCAGAGGGGGATTAGTTGGGGATCATGAGCGATACAGCGCCACCGCAGCCCTCCTGTCAAAGGGGCTAGAGAGTTGGGGGGATCAGGCTGCGTGTATGGCTGCTTTGAAGGAGGAGGGCTCCGCCATGCCTCAGCCTGCTTACAACTTCTATGGGAGCCACCTTGCCGGCGGTGACCATGAGATGCCGGCGGCAGGAGGAGCCAAGTCTCAGCTGAGCCAGATGCTCCTGCAGGCCTCCTCTCCTAGGTCGTGCATCACCACCAGCCTCGGCAGCAACATGCTCGACTTCTCAAACACCGCGCCGGCGCCGGAGATGAGGAGCCACCATCACCATTCTGATAACTCATCCGAGGTGAGATCGGCTTGATGTGTAGTAGGGTGTGTGTTGCTTTGATCCGTGAGAGTTATTCGTTGCTAGTACCTTGAAGGCTGTTCTTTGTTCTCTCCAAATTACATTTTTTTCATATTATTTCCTACCTTATTTTTCTTTTCAGAGAAAAAAACTTTATAAAAAATATTTCTCTCAGCTTGGTTCATGTACATCGCGCACGTATAGTTTGATGCTGCACTACACTGTTTAAGCTGAGAAGTATATTGCATTTGTCTTTGCTTGCTATATATACATCCTTGGTTCTTCGAAGTACTATCTTAGGCTATGCTTCATCTCGATCTCCCTCGGGAAAAGCTCTTACTTCCAAAAGGCACTCCATTCATCTTAGTGTTTGACATGGGAAAATATACCATGATTATGTTTTGCCATTGATAACCCTCTAGGATGAGGCTTGGCTGTCAATAGGATCTCTTGGTAATGGTGCATTTTTTTCTTCCATTTAGCTGAAACAAATTAAAACCAGTAGTAGTATTATTCTTCTTTTCACGAAAAGATGCTGCTAGTACAAATACATGTTTCCATGTCATATGCAAATCCACTTTAGTCAACAAAAGCTTAGAGGTAGTATTTTCATGCACGCTGTTCCATGATCTCTCTTGGTAACCTGGCTACAACAATGGCCAAGAGTGTATGGCATGCACTCATTGAAAGGGCTAGCTCTTTTGGTTACTACATTTCCTTCACCTATTGTTTTCTATGGTCGTGGTACATCATAACCTGTCAGTGTTGAGAGGTAGAATCACTGGGAACTCACTTTAGGGAAGAGCTGGTGCTGTTTCTTGGGACATGCTGAAATGGGATCATGATTGTTCATGCTTTTGCTTCTTTGTCTTTCTCTAGTGCAACAGCACTGCAACAGGTTCAGCCATCAAGAAGCCTAGGGTTCAGGCCTCCTCTTCAGCACAATCTACTCTAAAGGTTTCTTCCTCATCTCACTGCTTTTCATACCCCAAATCCTGTCTTTTGTGTGTCATATGTGCATCCAGACACATCTCTCTCCTGGAAATTCGTGCACGAAGTACACATGGAAATTGACACATATGATTGAGATTTCTTATTACCATAGTTATTATGCTAACTAGCATCCTTTTGGTTTGTGATATATTTTGCTGCAGGTGAGGAAAGAGAGGCTGGGGGATAGAATAACTGCACTTCACCAGATCGTTTCCCCGTTTGGCAAGGTTAGAGATCAACAAACTGAAACTTTGCATCGGTTAACCACCTTCATATTTTTAGTATCCAAGTAGTACACAACATGGAATCATGGGTTAACCACACCAAAGCATCAACTTGGCATTGCAACAGTGACTTGTAGATCACTAAAGCAGAGGCGATATATCAGATCAGCCAGATCTGCATGAGATTGTGTCCTCTCTGCACAGTAGATTCATGGGTGTGTAATATATACAGAAGGTCATGCTGTTGCAGTTGTCTATAGTTGTTGCCATGCATCTGCTTTGTTTTTGCTCGATCCTTTCACTCGAGGGGTTGTGTCCAACTAAAGCATTTCCCTGACACACGTGCCTCTTTTTTACAGACTGACACGGCGTCTGTACTGCAAGAGACCATTGGCTATATCAGATTCCTCCTGAGTCAAATTGAGGTCCAATCTCTCTCTCTCTCTCTCATCGTGCGTGCGCTGTGTAGAGAGTAAAAGTTAGTGCATGAGAAGCAGTATGGGTGAACAGAGAATGCAGCCCCACACGTCAGCCCCAGTAGCATCAGTTTCTGTAGCTAGCCCAAGATGCTGCTGCCTCCGCCCGGTGTAATAGTTCTAGCGATGCCTACTGTCACTAGAAAGCAGGGTCCACATGGACGTGTCCCCACACGCCAGCGGCAGTAACAGCAGCAGGTATTACCGCATGGGAGGTAGTGAAAAAAAGCGCGGGAAACAAAAAGAGAATATGCATGGGGGAGGGTGGGGACGGGTGCAAGAGCACGCTGTTAAAGTTGCTCGCTGTTGCATGGGCTCGCGCGCGAGATGGATGGCGCCTCCTGTCTTGTAGCGTCTTGTGTTTCAGGGACTGGACTGGACTATATGCTCTCTCTCTCTCTCTCTCTCTCTCTCTCTCTCTCTCTCTCTCTCTCTCTCTCTCTCTCTTCAAGGCACTGACTAGTGACTTTGTTCTTCTGTGACAGGCTCTCAGCTACCCCTACATGGGCCACGGCAACGGGACCTCCATGCAAAATGTAAGTCGCATGCCTCTCTCTCTCTCTCTCTCTCTCTCTCTCTCTCTCTCTCTCTCTCTCTCTCTCTCTCTCTCTCGCACGCACGAGCACACGCCGGAAGGGACCAAGGGTGTGTGTTTACGTGCGAGGTTAACAAAATGCTTATCCACGTGCATGATCTCGTGAAATCGTTACCCGGTGTAGACTTTGTAGGAGGATACAATACCTTAGCAAAACCTTTATCAAAGGTCGCCCAAAAATATGCTTTGTCAAAGCTATTCTAAAGAAGCCTTTTACCAAAGCTTCAGTAGAACACCGATCCTTTTAGTAACCTTTATGAAAAAGGGCTTTAGATCTTTTAGACTCTTTATGTGTGCCACGTAATAGAACAGAAAGTATTTTTTTACAGAGAGACATAATCATAAATAAAAATCTCTGCAAGCATGTCTTCAGTGTGAAATTATGATTAACTTTTGAGAACGATATATTGGCTCCTAGATAGTTAGACAAGTATACAAAGCTTAATGTATTGAGTGCATGTAATCAAAGTTCACTAGTCACTAGTATACAAACTTCAACATGAAAGTAACTAAGCTTGTTTAGTTTTCTATTTTTCTCTGGAGTATGAAAGTTAGAAACCCACTTTCCTAGTATACATACAAGCATCACTATGCAAAGTATAGTTCTCTATAATATGGTGAAGTTTGCATTAATTTTCTTGGAAATATATAAATTTGTACGGTGTGACTATTTCTAGGGTTTGACTACTTCACCTTCTATATATATTGATTAAATTAATAATATAGGTTCTCTCGGTCTATCTATCTCAAGAATTGTTATATGCTGTCTCTCGAAAAATTGCATTGGTAACATTTTTTAGGAGCTGACAATATAGATCTAGCTTAACTTTTTTTTAGAAAGCCAGTTCGGTCATCTTAGGGTGTTCTTTGACAGAATGATGTGTTATTGGAAGTATAATGGACTTATGAATGATCACGCAATGGAAAGTTCTGCAATATCACGAATTAAATTTAGTACTTATCCAAGAAAGATTCCAAAATTTATCCATGCATATTTTGGTACTACGATCAATATAATTGGCACCCATTCTTAATTACCTGCAGGTGCCAATTTATCCTAGTTAACTTGCACATAATCATCTTTTGGAAGAAAAGGTCTCTTTAAATTAAGATACTGTACCTGAGTTTATGCATGTAAAAATTAACAAAAATTACAAAGATTTAAAGGTTGATATTCTCTAGAATATTATAACTTCAATTTTTTTCACAACTTAGAGGTCGACTAAAATCGCTAGTTTTCTCTTGCTCCCTTTCTGGCAGAAAATTGAACTCAAGCAGAACTTATAAATATGAACCTTATGTTCCGGCTGTGTTACAGTTATATATTGTGATAGGATTAATGTCTTTTTGTAACACACATGATTTAGCTAACAATCCAGGGTAATGTGCTAATGGCCAGCTTAATTATTTTAGCTTGCACAAGTAATATGGTCATAACCAGCTTGTTTTAGCTAGGCTGCACAAGGGGATATATAGCAATAACCACCTTTTTATTTTGAGCTGACCCTAGGTCAGCTTGAGACAACCATGGGCCAGTACACCTCATGGGCTCAATCATATTTATCCCATCTGGGAGATTATTCTCTCCAGCTTTTCTCTCGCACGCGTGTACGTGCAGCGTTGACATGTGACACGGTGCTTTCTTTTTCATCTCTATAGGGACCGATGGGAGAAAGGAACCCTGGGCTCTTCCCAGAATACCCCGGCCAGGTAACGTAAAAACCCCCTATGCTGGTTGCACATGATTCCTGGATGTAAGAATCTAACCCTTTACAGCCCAACTTAAGCCACTTTTCATTCATATATCTTTTTGCGTCTGGTTCCTTGCGCAGTTGCTAAACCATAATAGCAACACTGGAGCACAGCAGCCTGCAGTCCAGCCTGATGAGCAGCAGGTATCTGTGCACACTTTGCTTTGCTTCAAAGTCATTTTCAATCATCTGCACACTCGTGTACTCAGGGTGATGCTAGTAGCTGCTATATACTACCTACATAAATACTGTTAACCCAATAATTATGCACATTTTAATTTTAACAGCAGAATGCAGCTCCAAAACACTTTATAGCAATATACGTTAATTAGCAATTTGATGAATAAATGCCTGATCAATTGTTATTCATCTAGGGTGCGAGTGAGGAGGCCAAGAAGGACCTGAGGAGCCGGGGGCTGTGCCTCGTCCCGGTATCGTGCACATCGCACTTTGGAGGGGACAACGCCGCCGACTACTGGGCCCCGGCGCCGCTCGGCGGGATCCTCCGCTAGAGCATTCGCCGCCATTGACGACGCTTTCATGGCCTAGAGATCGATTTGGCGAGCTGTTTCTTTGCAAGTATATGTTCATGAGGCTACAGGGTAGAGAGAGGTCTCTAAGAAAAGAGAAGGGGGTGCAGGGTTGCTGGGGAACATAACATCATGAGCAGTCATTCTGGTAAGGGAAGAAGCTACACCTGTAAGGCTGATTGCTCTTGATGCTATGCGAGTAGTATAACCTTTTGGGCTGGGGGGCGAAAGCTTCGTCATCTGTATCTGCTGCAAGGAGGGGCTTCAAGAAGAAGATCTAGTTCTTCTCTGGTCCCTTGCAAATTTGTTTCGTTGATCATGTATATGTGAAATCTCTAGCAAGTTAGTGGACTTTACTAGCTCATATGTACTGTGCATGCTCGTCGTATGAGGCAGGAGAGCAGGTGCAGGGGTGCCGTTTTCTTTGATTTATGGTGTACCTAGGAAAGTTCATATCACATATGTATATGACAAGTAAAATTGTATCTGCTGTTAACTGAGTTCAGTCAGCAATGTTGATTGCATTTCGATGTTGCTGGGTCAGTTCAGTGTGCTATCACCATATTCACCAGAGCGTCCATTTGAAGTTTCCGACAAATATTACCTCCAAATAAATTCATTGAAGCTAGCGTAGATTAGTTGGTTAGGTTTCTTATGTTAAAATATGCCCGCTTGATTTCGAGTTCCCGACTTAGGTGCGGGTCGTGGATTCAGATGAACAGTATATAATGTTGAAATAATGGCCCTAGCCCATAAGTAATTTCAGAATTTTAAATAAATCTCAAAGGCCCATATGGGCAAGAGATGGAGTGGTGCAAGTCTTTAGTCCCACATTGCTAGTGGAGGGGAGGGATGACCAACTTAAATATGGAAGTTGTCTCCATTCCTTCAAGCTATGTGTGTGGGGAGGGAAGGAGAGTTCCACATGCGTGCGCACTTGCTCATCTCGCCTCGCTGGGCGAAGGGTGCGGGTGCGTGGCCCCTGCGTGAATGGTTCGCCATAATCCGGCGGGGGCGCAGCTTCCTTTTGCCGGTTTATCTAAAAGTGCTCATCTATCCAACATATAATCCCATTACACGCCGATTTTGTCTTTTTTTTTCTCCTTACACAAAAGTTTACTCAACCCGATTTTTTGCACAAACATGTATAGTTGCATGATGTATCATACATATTTTTTAGTCAAATCTTTAATGCATGTTTTGGTGAGTCTTTTTAACGCGGAGAGTACCCCAAAGATGCTGGAGCGTTCTCCCTCGCGACCTCGCTGCCTTGTCCAATTCCACAAGCCCAAAGGTTACCCATTTGCCATTTCCGGAAAACACGGTCGGCCTCTTTACTAATTTTGTTGACCTACGCTCAGCAGGAGCAGGCCCTGAAAAGCAAACAGTTCACGTGCCGGCCCAACACACAATCTACTCGGCCCATTTCTGCAGGCCCAACAATTCACGTGCAGAGCTTTGCAGACGCTATTTAACGAAAGAAGAAATAAATAAAGGAGAGCAGTCAATTCGAAACTTTGATTACAGAATTTTGTATGAATAGGATAATAAAACTCTATAGGATTAAAATATTCTGAAAGTTTTTTTTTCACAACGAATCCAATGATTTTATTTCCATATAACTAATCGAAATTGTTTTAGTCAAACCTATGATCAAATGTAGACAAGTTTTGCTATGAGATATAGAACTAGGATGGTTAGCGCGCTAACGCCGCGCCCGTAGGAAAGTCGTGGATTGTTTGTGTTGTCAGTGTTAATGTAGACATAGTGGCTGCGATTGTATGAGTGTACCTTTTTTTTTGGCCCTTTTAAACATACAACAATTCAGGAAATAAAAAATGCAAAGCCATTTGACGACAGGCAAACTTATCAGTAGTGTGCAAGGATATGAATCGTAGTTTAACCATGAAGATGGCTTAACAACCAGTTATTCAGGTTGGCAAAAATAATAAAGGAAGATGTGTCGACTAAGTAATTAATTATAGGATTTGGAAAGCATATATGATTGTAGCACTGCACAGATACAAAATGTAATACAGGACATTACAGCCTTCTTTGTGATAAGAATACTATTGAAGCTATACATACACACACACACACAGTTCCAGCATAACGCAAATTCCATCTTTCACCTTTTCAAATATACTCATGCAAAAAGGTTTCAGTTCACCATAGCTGCGAAAATCAAACAACTTACAATAGCTCACAGATATGGCAGGCTGCTCTTGGCAGTGCCTTTTCATATTCTTCCTACTTCGTTCATGTCCTTCTGACGGTACACACCTCTATACTAGAGGGTGTCAATTCCATGGTCACCATAGGAGCACGCATTTTGTACGGCATTCTAATAGTGAAGGCACTAATGAAATGGCGTAGTTCTTAGTACTTGTTTTGCTTGACATTTACCTGTTGCTGTTTGACAAACCACAAATGAGCAGTGCTTTAGACAGTACACTTTGGAGCAATGGCAGTATATTGCCGGTCCCTGATTTAACGTGCCTGCATAAGCAGGTAGGATATGCTTTCAGTCACTGAACTTGCAAATAGCAGATTTCATACATGCTATGCACCATCATTCAGATGGAAGAAGAAATGGCCCAGTTGCTGAAACATTTGAGTTGGTCTTCCAAAACCGTGAGGCTTGGTCTTAAACCTCATGTGACATTTGTAAACGAAATCAGATGAAAACATTAACCGTGTAAACTAAATCAGGCATGCTATGGAAAAAGTTTATCTAATGTGAGTGGAAAGGTACCTTGGTTCAGCAGCTTGTGCAGTACCTCGAGCATCTATAGATGATGTATTGGCTCTTCGTAAAGCAATGTCTGAAAATGGATAGTTTTTTAGTATGAGTTAGCAAAGCGACGCATCAATTTTTGGGCAGTTGAGCAGATTCAGAATTGGGACAGAGCACAGGTTCGTATATTCACCGATCATCGTATACCAAAAGAAGTGTGCAAGAAATTAGTAAACGTAATAAATAAAAAAGAGAGATAACTGAATCAAGGCACCCCTTACCTCTCGTAACTTTGCTGGCGGGACACCAACGTCGAGGAGATTCAACGCTGAGCAGAAGGGAGGAAGCGAGCTGACGCCCTTCGGCGACCTGAGCTCTGCGTGGTTGACGCAGGCGCCAGGCAGGCAGTGAGCCAAATGGACATCAGGCGGCGGGATTAGCAGGATCGTCGGAGCTGAGAGGAAGGGAAGGCCATATGCGGCAGCCCGAACAGAATGAATGTGATGGACATCATGGGCAGGCTCATGGATCCGGCAGACGTGTGGCGATTACGTTTTTGTTTAGCACATCTGGTGCACAGTGGCCACGCGGCGCGAGGTGAATGGCGAGACCAGGGAGAGGCTCCCGCAGGCCTCCAAATCTTGGAGCGATGTAACTTTACATATTTTTGTAACGTATCGTATCATGTCGGCTATCATGGGACAAATTTTTAAACTTCAAACACAGCTCGCATTGCATGAGGATCGGAGAAAAAATTTAAATTAAACAACAAAATTTAAAGAATTCGTTGGAGAGAAGACAACTGAGTCTTGAATAGTTTGAACAGTATAATGCGATGAATTACTCGCAAAAAAAATGCGATGAATCGTAAACCTAAGTTCTTCAGATAACTACAATATACAATTTTTGCGACGGTGAGACTTTGTCGTCTAGAAATACTACTTACTTCGGAAAGAGTTAATTCGCGTGTAAAGAAAAAGGGGAGGGAGATCTTTACTTGCTCATGGAGATCGGCTGCATTTCGTGACCTTCCTTCTATACTCAATCAAATCCAACCGTTTACTTTTATTTGCATCCCCCAACTCTCAAACCCTATATATATATAACCCATTGCCGCCTCCGTTTGCATTGGTTCGCCAATATATAATCCACAGCTTCCTGCTCGTGCTCCATTCCATCCCTAACCAGAAACCAACGCCTGACCATCATGTTGGGCACGCGCCGGCGGCCGTTCCTCGGCGTCTCGCTGCTTCTGCTCGCGATGTCCTGCGCCGTCGGCGCCGCCGTCCCGGAGAGCACGGCGCGGTCCATCCGGAGGGCGAACCGTCTTGGGCCGTTCCTCGGCGTCGTCGTGCCCAACGCCTTCGAGATGGAGCCGCTCCTCCGGTCGCCGAGGTTCTCGCCGGCGAGGAGCCTGCCACCGCATCTCGACGTCGCAGGTGCGCCTCAGTTCCTTCCGATCGGTAGTCATTTTCTTTTTGTTATCTTTCTTCAAAATTATCGAGGACTAAAAACTACATTTCTTACTAGTTTTTTGATGGGTGCTAGTTAGTTAAGACAGGAAATTAGTGGCTGCATTATATTTGTCGATATATATTTTTATGCCGTGAATGTGACATCATCCATGTTTAAGCTTTCTTAGAATCAAGCTAAGATTGTAGAGAGAAATTGATCGTCAACGCTCCCACCGGAGATGATACATCCCACATGCTAAGATTGTATCGATTTGCTCAGAGCCATCTAAATTAAGAAGAGGATCAGCAAGTTGATTACCATGTCGTAGAGTCATAATCAGTGGGATGCAAATGGCAATGGATATAACAAAACAAACATAGATATACTTGTCCATGCATACATGTTGCATTTATGAGCTGAAAAATAATATTCATCCATTGGGTACGATGGTCGATGGGGATACGGCTAGCTTTCCCTGTCGGGAATCATCTCAGAGGATACAATACTGCTGATCGGTGGCCGTCGATCGGATAGCCAATGTGACTATTCGTTACGCTGTTGGCGCCGGGGCCGTCAGGAAATGAGGCTGACCCGTCAAGGTTAACAATTCTGGATGATATTGTGTTGTGGAACGTACAAAATTCATGCTCTTGACCAAGAGCTAGCGTATATGCCTAGAACTCATGCATGATGCGTGGCGTCGTAGCTAGGATTCAGTCATGTATGATGAACTCACGACAAGTGTGCCAGCTGCCACGTGGACGCATGCATTCAGTCATGCGCGTGGACACAGCCTCTTGTGTAGAAAGTACAAACTCGTGGGCTCGTGCACAGTTGATTACGTCGTGCGTGTCCATCTGTCGCACACAGACACAGGGGTGTAGTAGTAGCTCCAGGTTGCACGTTTCCGACGTACGGTCTGACTGACCAGGCCATGGTCCTTCTTTGGACCAATGAACCTACATGATCAACTCGATCATCGATCATGCATTCTGTTCAAGGAGATACAAGTTAATTACTTGACCATATAATTAACCAATAAGTACTCGTAATGTCGTCTTTGCCTCAAGGAAGGAGATTTCGCTTCGGCACGATCGGGGAGCAGAAGGTCGTCATCGTCATGACGGGCCTCGGCATGGTAAGTAAATATCGATTGACAGTGGATTGAATTCAATTAACCTCAGATGATCACTAAATAAACTTACTGTTCTGATATACTGCGCCGATTCCCTGCAGCTCAACTCCGGGGTGACCACGCAGCTCCTCCTCACGCTCTTCGACGTCAAGGGGATCGTGCACTTTGGCATCGCCGGCAACGCCGACCCCGACCGCCAGATCGGCGACGTCGCCGTGCCACGCTACTGGGCGCACACAGGCCTCTGGAACTGGCAGCGCTACGGCCACGGGCCGGAGAACGAGCTCGCCTTGGAGTCCAACGGGGACTACACGAGGGAGCTCGGCAGCCTCAACTTCACCGACTACACCGTCGGCAAGAACGCCCGGTCCGACGGCAACCTGCTCAACGGCGTCTGGTACCAGCCGGAGGAGGTGTTCCCGGCGGCGAGCGGCACGCCGGAGGTGCGCGGCCACGCGTTCTGGGCCCCCGTCGACGCCCGCTACTACGAGCTCTCCCGGAAGCTGGAGGGCGTCAAACTTGAAGCCTGCGTCGTCAGCAACGGCACGACGTGCCTGCCGCGACGCCCGGCGGTGGCGTGGGTCGAGCGCGGGTGCAGCGCCAGCGTCTTCGTCGACAACGCGGCGTACAGGGAGTTCCTCAGGTCCAGGTTCGGCGTCACGGCCGTCGACATGGAGACGGCCGCCGTCGCGCTCGTCGCGCTGCAGCAGGGGGCGCCCTTCATCGCCGTCAGGGCGCTCTCCGACCTCGCCGGCGGTGGCGCGGCGGAGTCCAATGAGGCCGGGGTGTTCGCACCGCTGACCGCCCAGAACGCGGTGACGGTCGCCGTCGAACTCATTTCCCTGTTGAATTAGTGTGGTCAAGGTTATCAGAATTGATCGAGTATTTTTTTTGTAACATAAGAATAATGCATGTGTCCTACGTACGGTTAATTACTTCGCTTATTATTGTTCTTCATGTTCCACGAATATGCTAATAATTAATTAAGGAAAAAGTCTACTCTCCGGATATCCTATAAATTATTTTTAGTTTACCTAAGTGCATAATAAAATCTATAAATCTAGAAAAGTCAAAACAACCTATAATTTGGGATAGATGAAGTAGTTAATAAACTAATTCTATAGAAAGTGCATGACTCTTGAGCTGTTTCTTTTCACAGCCTTCAAATATAATCCACCGCTGTTGTTCCCCATTGCTTCCTGCAGAGTGTTTGGTTACAAAACTGAAGAGCGCTCACCATCTCACCATGTATAAAACTATAAATCACACACCTTTTATTTGGTGCCACAGATGTTCATGTCCTCACCGAGTGGAAGCATTTCAGTTTCAGGAAATAGTGACGGTCAGCGAGCTGCACGCACCATTTAAATTTAAAGCCAATCTCATCAAATCATTCTGATTCATGCCAATAATTGAGCATTGACAATACTTACACCATAAGAAAATACTGTATCTACAGAAACTCCATTTTAAGCTTCGAATTTGGCAGGAAGTTGTATGTACTAAAGAAAGCTAGGTGGCATGTGCACCTCCGATCATGGACAATGCCATGCCAATTGTTGTAACCTACCAAACATCTGCATTTGATACAAGTTTACCCCATCACAGCAACTACAGACTCCTAGCAGAGAGTTTGACTGCTGCAAACTTGCATTCGTAATACTCTCTACATTGGACCAGATGCAGTACAGGCATAGAAGTTCAGACATCGATTGGCCTGGTGCCACACAGCAGGGACTTGGAGGTGGCCAACAGTGTTGCAATCTGTTCATGGCAGGCTTGCAGCAAAGGCCTGCATTTTGATTCGAGTGGCAGCCTACTTGCATTGGTTCTTAATATATTACGAACCATAACAATTCAGAACTGAGCACTGGACTAATAATTTAAGGACCATAACATAGATTGAACTCAATTGACTGCCTGCAACATGACTTCGGCAGATGTGAAAATTGGAGGGTTGGCTCCTTATCGGCTCCTTCGACAATAAAATATTGTATCTGCTCAATGAGAATATTTTAGCCGTTCTTGTCAATCCTATTAATGAAAACCACAAATATTATCATGAAAGCATGGACGACTTTCCTTGCCGGCATTTCATCGAGCATTTGTAGAGCATGCAAGGAGCAAGTTGTGGCACATATGGAACGAACTGAAAGGAGCGAGCTGCAGCTTACCAATGAATCGGGAGGCTTCTCCAGAAAACGCCGTTCCAGCGGAGCTGCGGAGGAGAGGAGATTCAGTGCTTCGGCTGGGTACCTCACAGCCTGTCAAGAACTTGGCAAATCGGGAATAAAATCTATGGCACTCCTGACACAACCGGACGTCTCCACTCTCCACCGTGATGTCCTTGAAGCTGCCCGTGTTCTGGTAGTCCTCAATGGGGCCGCGGCATCGGATGGGCAAGCAGCTGCAGATTCAAGTATCGGGCGCCGGTTGGGGAGCAGATGCCCCTGCGGATCGGGGAGGGCAAGCAGCTGTCGCCTCGCGATTCCAAATGAGGGGTTTATATGCAAACAATAGGGGGTAATTTGCAAATAATCGGATCGCAACTATTAATCGCGATCCAAATTAGGGGGTAATTTGTAAATAGTAGGGGGTATCTTGAAAATAATAGGATCGAAATCATTAATAGCGATCCAAATTAGGGGGTTATTTGAAACATTGTCAGGGGTATTTTTTAAAAGAAATTCCGATCGCCATCCGACCCTCCGCCAGCGGCTCGCCGGAGCGCCGCCTGACGCCGGCCGCCTCTTGGGTGCACGTCTTCTTCCTTGTGCCCGGCTAGCATCAGCCCGAGATCGCATGGAACTAGGGTGTTCGGAGCCCTAAGGGGCGGTGTTTGGCCTGACAAGAAAACGCCGTCGCCGGCCGCCCCTGGCTTCCATCCCCTTCCTCCTGGAAGCCCCGGTGCTGCGCCCGCTTGCATCTGGCCATGGCCACGCCCGTGCACGCCGGCGCAGCAGACGGAGATGCCATCCTGCTCCTCGTTCTTCGCTCCTCTTGACCGCACGTCGTCGCGCTCCTCATCCACATCATCAATGGCCACCTTCCTCGTGCTGGACTGGATTTCGGCAGACCTCGCCGTACGTCGTCGTGCGACGAGCAAGCCCCCGCCACGCAGTTGAAGCGTCGGATGTTGCAGCTACGACTTCCAAAGCCAAATCCTTAGAACATGAAACAATCACGATGATTCGAGTATGAAGTTGCAGCTACGGCCCAACTAGAGAAGAAAGCAAGCAAGCAAGCAACTTTGAGGCATCCCCCATTCCCGATTTTCGGCATTTTGTTAGCCAAGACGGTCCCAAACCAAGCACCCTGAGGACCCTCCTCGGTTGACACGCGGGTATTACAACGCATCCAACGATTGAGATGACATCGGCTCCCTGACTTTGGCACGCGCTCGCAGAATCAGCTCGGCTCCAGGCGATCTTTCAGCTCAGCATGAGTAGTCCACTCCTGGAGGCGTGTCTTAGCCTGGGAAGCTCGAGTTGCTGCCGCCGTCGCCTCCGACCCTCTGTCCCCCCTCATCTGCCACCACAGCTCGTCCGCCGGAGCCCCTCATTGTCCGGCGCAGCTCCACAGCCGCAGCTCGTCCGCTGGCGCCCCTTGGTCCGTTGCCGCCATCCCCGGATCTGGACCATAGGCGCCCCCATCGGTTGGTCCTTGTGTACGTCGGAAGCGAGGCCGGCGGTGCGAGCAGACGCCTTGACGACGACGGCCATGGACAACGGCGTGCCTCGTGGAGGAGCGCTTTGCAAGGGGCCGGAGCACGGCCTCGCGGCGAGCATGGCGCGGATGGGGGATCAGAGTCCTTGTTGCGCACACGGCACAGAGGGCGTCGACGCATCGGACATGCAGGGCCGGGAGCTCGTCCGGGTTTGATGACCTCGACCTTGGCAGCCGCCATGGCCTCGATGTCGCGATGAGAGAGCTTGAGCCTGTAAGCTGAGCTATGCGAGCCTCAAGCGGAGCGCTGCGACCTGTGAGCCTCGCCTGCGTCGGAGCCGAGCGAATAGCAGGCATCGAATCATTGGAATGCCCACACGTCGACCATCCGAGAAGGGTCCTCACGGCGCTCGGTCTGGGTACCGTTCCCACAGATTTTTTTTCCGATTGAATTTGTAAAAATAAACAGGACTGCCTTCTTTTTTAAAAAAAAACATAACTGTCTTTCACGGTGCCGGCACCATGTTGTGGCGCTTGCAAAAACAAGTTGTCCTCATCGAATACTCAAAGGTTTGAGTAAAGATGAGTGCAGACGAGTTCTCTATTCTCTTCTTTTTACAGCCACACGTGTGAGTGTGACACGTACTAACCCCGAATGGGCGCCGAACGAATGTAGCGCCAGAGGAGAGAAAGGAATACCGAATACGACCAGAATCGTCGCATGTGCATGTGCACTCACGGGGGGCCGAGACCAGCAAGAATACAAAAGCTAGGGATCTGCCATGAGAGGAGCAGGAGCCGAGCCAAAACAGGATGGGTTCGTGTGTGTGTTGAAAGCTCAGCCAGAACAAAACATGGCAGCATCTTCATCACTAGTTAACGACAGAGTTACCAACCAATCTGCTGCAAGAAAGACTTCCAATCAGCTCGTCTTGTGGTTTCTTCATTTGGCAACCAGGAAGGAAGAACGTTCTAGATGTTGTTGCTCAGTTCAAAGTTCAAACTAAAAGGCAGGATCTACTCTACAGTCTACAGACTACAGCCAGCTAGAGTTCGAAACTTGAGACATCAAGCGCTAAAAGAAAAAAGAAAAAAAAATCAGCAAGAAGTTGGCGACGTACGAATAAAGATTCTCCACAACGCTCTCACTCCCCCAGGTGGCGCAATAAAGAACACGAGCTGCATTCATTACGCAGGCATTGCTGCGGTGAGCCTGCCAAGCTGGGAAGCGCAGTGGCAGTGAAATAAATCAGGTGTTGCTGGTTGGTGAGGAGGTGGTGCGGCCTGGGGAGGAAGTCAGGGCGGCGGAAGAGATGAGTGCGGCGGCGGCGAGCTCGGTGGCCAAGTTCATCAAGTGCGTCACCGTCGGGGACGGCGCCGTGGGGAAGACCTGCATGCTCATCTGCTACACCTGCAACAAGTTCCCCACGGTAGAGTGCTCTATGATGCCCCCCATTCTCGCTCACTACTCGTCCAATCTTCGATTATCTATCTGCCCCCTTTCGTCTGCATATGGTTTGGATTTGGCCGGCTAGCTCTGGTTTGAAGGAAATGGAATGCAGATTCAGTGCCAATCTCGATTGGATTGGAGGGGGTTAATGCCATCATTTTGTTGTGGTGTTTGAGTTCTTGCTTTGGCTTTGTATCCTTTTTTTTTTGCAGGATTACATCCCCACTGTGTTTGACAACTTCAGTGCCAATGTCTCCGTGGATGGGAGGATTGTCAACTTGGGCCTCTGGGACACGGCAGGTGTGCGGGATCAGATTACAGCACATTGAGGGGAGGGTTCAGCAATGCCTCCCAAGTATTTCCTTTTCTTTCTGCTGTGAATCACTGATTCAGCTTGACCTTGTGTGCAGGTCAGGAGGATTACAGCAGATTGAGGCCTCTCAGCTACAGGGGTGCTGATGTCTTCATCCTCTCCTTCTCCCTCGTCAGCAGGGCAAGCTATGAGAATGTCCTGAAGAAGGTACTGAGGACACTTCAAGATGAGAATTTAACTTGAACTTAATTAGACGGTTGGGGAGAAGCACCAATCTGAATTCTTGACTCGCTGAAATCCTGGAAACTCCTGCTTTGGGGGCGATGGTTTGTTGCATCCTAGCTATTAGTATGGCATAATTTTGTGTAGTTGCAGTGATTTAAAATTTGCACTCTGCAAGTGATGTTCATGCCATAAGCACATAGCTCAAGATAGAACTTTTACAAAGGCAATAGCAACTTGGACCCATGAGAAGAAACAAGAAGATAGTAATTCAGGTTCAGGAGTGTGGCCCGCATACATTTTAATTAACTGTGTTACAGTATAAGATCCATTGCTGAGGTTTTGTCCTAGTTGATTGTTGGAGTAGAAGTATGTACTAAGTCATCATCACTTCATCAGGGTACCAGTTCCTCCTTTTCCGCCAAAATTTATCCTCATTCAAGGAGGAGGAATTTAAACAACGGATGGCCACAGTTTACAACCTTCAATGTGTACATCTTTTTAGATTATTAACAAATGTAGCTAACAACTCACGATCGGCTTTATGTTGTACAGTGGATGCCAGAACTTCGCCGATTTTCGCCTAGCATTCCTGTAGTTCTTGTCGGAACCAAACTAGGTGAGGTTGATACCATAATGGCCAGTGTAATTATTTCAAACATGAGGAGTTATGTACTTGTTCAAGTACAATCAAATGTAGGTGCATATCTTCATGGTTCAAACTTTCTGCTACTGCAGATCTCCGCGAAGACAGATCTTATCTTGCTGACCATCCTGCTGCTTCCATCATCACTACTGAACAGGTAGGTGATATGACCACACAAAGGAATCATCAATACTGGATCAGTTTAGGCGAGTTTTGCTTTCTTCCTTTTACATCTCATAGCACCGGATACTCCAACTCATAAAATATTTTGTGCTAGGGAGAGGAGCTCAGAAAGCAGATAGGTGCTGTGGCCTATATAGAATGCAGCTCAAAGACACAGCGGGTATGTTGCTGCTTATCAGTTTCAAGACTGCCAATTTCTACTCCTCCCTTGTGACATTCTCTTCAAAAAGTTTTTACATTGCCAAGAACATCATTAAAGATCAACAATGTTTTCTAATCATACTGAACAGAACATAAAAGCTGTGTTTGATACTGCGATTAAAGTAGTGCTTCAACCACCAAGGCGAAGAGAAGTTACCAGGAAGAAAATGAAGACAAGTTCGAATCAGTCTGTGAGGTAACCAGTGATCATTGATTCACTTCTGCCAAAAATATTATTTTAGACTGTACATAGAAATTTGTAGAGTCCAAAATAAATTCTAGTGGGTCCATTGTAAGCGCTAACAACGTGGTGGGTTATCTTGAATATTCTATTTCTGGGTTGATCAAGGACATAATATTTTAAGCCAAAGCCATGTGATTTCATAGTTTTAAATCAGGGTGCAGTACCTCTCATGTTTACAGTTTTGAACGTGGTATGAACGTAGATCATTCAGTTTGGATGTTTATTACTATTAGTCACTTCACCGTTTACTATAAAAATCTGCAAGACTATTGACATCTGGATTCAGGAACGTCTTACCTTTGTGTTGTGACAAGGACACTTGGTTTTGTTTAAGCACTTGTACACACAGTGGCTCAGAGAATTGTAACATTTAACTTATCTTAGCACTTCCCGCGTTATCTTAAAATCAAATCGACGATTATGCAAATATGTTTAGATAAAGTGGAAAGAACTCTGGGCATATTTCAAATTGAATTTCTCCCTAATGAATCACTATCTTGTTATTAATTGCAAGTGGCTTTACTTAGAGCTATTATCACTTCTCAAATCCTCTTTGAAATTGCTCATGTTTTACACTGTTAGTACATGCTCCATATTTTTCAAGTTACGCTACTTACATACTATCTACATACTAGATGAAACCAAATGAAAAGAAAATACAAAATGGAGGGGGAAAGGCTTACATTAGCTTTTTTTCTTCTAAACTTAGTTTTAACCTATGCAACCAAAAAACAATCTTTATTCTGGATTTGACATTTTACAATCTTCATTGTAGACTTTGACCATTACTTTTGATAATTATATAAGGTAACTACAAGGTATTCAAAGTTTTTTTTAAACCATCTTGAATGATTGTGCAGGAGATATTTCTGTGGAAGTGCCTGTTTCAGATAATCAAGAACAAGAGAACAGTCCCCATGTAGCCACTGCGAACTCCTGGTTCTCTTGTAACTTACGGTGAATGCTGTTTCACGCTCATCTAGCAGGAAAATGAAGTTAGTTTTTCGCCATCAAGTTTGCAGCAATTACTTTCCCTGAGAGTTGTACCTCCATTTACTATGAATGGTGGATTATATAGTAGTAGCAGCAAGTATGAGGTGACCATTCTGTACTTGTTTTATTACCAAAACACTGGTGTCGCAAAAGACTCGATGGATCTTTAAATGGACAGTACCGGAAGAATGAAGGAGTAATCATTTCGGCATTGTTAAACTTTCTATCATGTATTGCAACAATGCTGAATTCTTGAATCTCTGCAGAACAATGTGACAATTCAAATCTGAATATGTAAGGCCATCTTATCATCCGTTATTTGTACAGGCACCTATGAGTGTAGGACCTTATTTGCCCTTTCAGTTCCTGATTGGAGCTATCGATTTCGCAGAACAAAAATAACTCCCGTGGTTTTTTTCTTTCACGAATCAGAATATGCTGCTTTGTAAGGAGATAGTGTATCGGAGAGAACATAGCTTTCAGGCTTTGATACGCAGTTCTGCATTGGAGTTGGACCCATCATTCACTTTTTCCGGTCCCTCTTTAGTGTCCACTGCGCGATAGTGCACTACTAAATTTGTCTTAATCTTGAGCACACCAAATTAACCGGTCAGGTATGGACTTCAGCTTGACAGTGAGCCAGAGAACTGAAGGAGATTGCAGTGGCACTGACATGTCAGCACTGAGCAGAGAAAGGGTGGAGGTTTCAGATGGGCAGATGCAGGTCGGGGATGGGACCTGTACTTGAACAGTTCGTCTCACCTGAACCTCGACCCCTAACACGGCAGTGCACGGTGAACATCTGAACCTGACGACGACCACCACAAATGCCTGAACCTGAACCAATCCCTGCCATGCTGATTGGAGCACTCGGCCACCGGCTCTTTCTGGGCGGCCGAGTGAGGGAACCCTCCACGAACTGTGAGAAAGGCTGAGCGGAAGAAACTAGTTTTCCCCCTCTCCCTCTCTAGCAGCTTCTCCTCAAACAGAGATTGTGCATGGGAATTTACCTCAACCAGAGAAATGGAACCTGATGCAGCATCAGAAACCCAAAAGAGCCCAGAGAAATCTAGCACGTGAACTACCATCTACTCTCATCATCACGCAAATGGTTTCCTCTTGACAGTGCACTGGAGTAGCTAGGCGATGCATATTGCAAGCCTGTCCTAGATGTTCAGCACTTCGGCATGCCATTTCATGGTCCTTATCGCTTCAGAATTGCAATGAGACCAAGCTGTGCAAGAGAGGCGGCGGCGCCCACCTCGACTGCACATCCGCCAATTTGAGCACGGCGCCTGAAAATGTGTCGCGCTCAGCCGTCCCTGTCCAATTTGCTTGGAGAAGCAAAGGAGCGGCCGACTTGAGAAGCATTTCTGCGAACACCTCGCGGTCATCTGAGATGGGCGAGAACCATCAGGCTCCACGCCACCTCGTGGCCGCAATAGCTGGCTCTCGAATCTCGATCACTGATGCCTGATGGCAAACACGGCAGTGCAGCTCTGCGGCTGCAGGCAAAGCACAGACCGGGTTCCGGCCACGACGAGCGTCTGGGCCTTGTTATCTGAAACTTATGTAAACCTGTGTTTGCTCGTTTTTGGTTTGTTAGAGTCCTAGATAAATGGCGTGGTGATCACGCTCAGTAGCGCGCGTGTGTCACGCGGCATGCCGGCATGGCCAGTACGAGTGTGGGATGGCGCACGAGCTTTGCGGGCCATGGCGCGCGCATGCTGGGGCTTGGACTAAGCCCGGCCTTTCCCTTTGCTTAGGGGCAAGTACATTGTTGTTGTCTAATAGACGGTCTCAACAGGTAACATGTACAATGAGTTGTCCTATAAGTTGTCTGGTAGTGGTATATAATTCCTTAATTTGTGTATAAGAAAAATAAAATATTATGAGTTGCATGGCAACAATAACTTGTATAATGGTTGTTAAGTTGTCTCGTAGTCCTACAATTTAGCTCATGAGGTGGTTGTTTCGCGAAGCAACGGCATCTTTCTCTCTCCTCGCTTTCTCTCCTCCACATCATCAAAAATCCTACGTGGCACTGTATGAGACGACCTATGAGACCGCTGACGTGTAGCAATGTACTTGCCCTTAGCGTTTGTAATCGCAGTAAATAAAAGGAGAAAACCCAAGAAAAGCTGCAAGGCAGTTGTGCAGCGCAAACCACTGAGTCAATCTCATCTCTGTTCATCGTGTTCTTGAGTGCGTTTGTTCTTGGCCGGAGTGACTCCGGCTGACAGGCCTAACAACGGCCGCAGCTCTGGGACGCCACGGGACGGCCGCCCTAGCCATTGGGCTCCTCGCTTGGTGACGAGCTGTTCTGGCAATTCATGGAGAGCTTGTTCATGCTAGGTATTGGATGCGGGAATGGTGGGTGGGAAGGCGCTCTGCGCTCCCGGCGGACGGGCGCGGAGGACGGTGGCGGCCAACAAACGGGGTGCTATATGCAAAATACAGGGTTGTAATTGCAAATTTTCTGATCGCGATCATTAATCGCAATCCAATTTAGGGTGTTATTTCAAAATTGTGCGGTGTCTATATGCAAAATATCCCGGGCCGCTCACGGCAGCTGGTGAGGTGACGCCGCCCCGGCGTTCGTCGACCTCCGCTATACCCGCCGCGGCACCCTCCTTGGATCGTGCCACCGCTGGCGCTCTTCTTCCTCCTGAGGTGGCATTGCATTGCAGAATGATTCAACTTTCTGAGGATTGTTCAAGCGCAGATACCTTTGGGCTAGAAACTTTTTTATGGAGATCGTCGATAGTTCAGAGCAGCAGTGATGACTGTATTAAACAAACATATTGGATACACTAGTTATACATGCCATTGATGATGTCCAAATTATTTTGTGTTAGATATAGCCCTAACAAAATAAAAAGATATAGCCCTAACAAAATAAAAAGATATAGCCCTAAAAAATACTCGATGATCATTACTTTTCAAATGTCTTTATGGTTTCTTGCTACTTTCGAATGGGCTTTTGGGTTTATGTTACTTTTCTTGAAAGCCATGAGTTTGGCATTCAATCCATATGTGAAACAAAGCTAACCCAGGCTCATGAGTCATGACAAAGCAAGAAAACATAATAGATCCTACATTGGGTTTTCTTTTGCATAGCAACCCACCGAATTTGCCTAAACTCGATTGAAACTTTTGAGTCAAAAGAAAAACTACAGATGATTACAGATGAAGAAATGATGCATATGGCATCTGCTAACATCTCACTTGAGACGTTGTTTATTCTCATCGTAATCCAAGGACGGAGAGCGCAGAATTCAGTCAAAGATGGCAAGCTTCTGGTACTCCTCACCAGCGATCGCTGCGGCCATCATAGCCTCCGGGTTGACGATGCCGTCGTGCTCCAGGAACAGCTTGACAAAGTTCTTGGAGAAGCCGCTGACCATAGCGACGCCCTGCTGCGTGGACGTGACCGGCGTGGAGAGCGAGTCCCTCAGGTTCCAGAACACGATCTGCGGCACCACGCCGCCGTACCCGGCGTTCACGAACTTGCGGCAGATGGCCTCGTAGTCGGTCTCCCACGATCGCGCCGACGACGCCTCGCCGAACTCCATGTCGCTGAACACGAAGACGGTTCTGATCATCCTCTCCGGAGCCAGCCGGGCGTCCGTCGCCGTGCGGAGGATGCGGTCGAACACCGCCTGGAAGTTGGTGTTATAGCCCCAATGCATCCGCTGGATGAAGCTCAGCTTCTGCCGGAGGGTATCGCCGTTGATGGCATGGATCTCGGGTCTCGCACTGAACGTGATCACCCTGCCTGCCCATGGCTCCTCGCTGAGCTCCGAGATGAGCAGGCCCAGCGCGACGCACACCTCCATCGGCGTGCCGGTCATGCTCCAGGACACGTCGCAGACGGCGATGCAGTTGCTCAGCGAGCCCTTCTTCCGGAGGTCATCCACCATGCGCCGCCACTGCAGCTCGGACACCTCGTCGTCCTCGCCGCGGTAGGCCGGGGCGGCGATCTCGTGCGGCAGGAGCGCGCCGGCGGCGATCTTGGCCTTGCCGGCGCCCACGTCGTCGAGGTACTCGCCGAAGCGCGCCGCGTCGTGCTTCTTGAAGAGGGCCTTGTAGCGCCTCATCGCCACCGATGCTACGCGGGCGTAGGGCATCTCCGACCATCGCTGGGCGCTCATGTACACCTCGGGGAGCTCGAGGGCCTTGCGGAGCGGCACCAGCGCCTCGCGGCGGAGGCGGTGGAGCACGCGGTAGGCGTAGTGCTCCTCCGTCAGGTCGGCGTAGTCGGGGGTGGAGTCCCTGGGGAAGAGGCGGCGCGCGATGGCCTCGCAGAGCAGCGTCGTCCGGTCGAAGGACGAGCCCGGCGTGGGGCACCACTTGGCGGCGAGCCCGATCTTGGCACGCTCGCCGGCATGGGCGAGCTGGTC
This sequence comes from Setaria italica, assembly GCF_000263155.2. Taxonomy (NCBI): domain Eukaryota; kingdom Viridiplantae; phylum Streptophyta; class Magnoliopsida; order Poales; family Poaceae; genus Setaria; species Setaria italica. Next base: position 5,095,925 of record NC_028452.1, on the reverse strand, counting down.
GAGGTCGGAGGCGAGGAGATCGGCGAAGAACTGGGCGATGCTGTCGAAGAGGAAGCGGTAGGTGCGGTCGCCGTTGTACGTCTCCAGCGATTGCACGGCGAGCTTGGCCGCTTTCCTGGCCTTCTTTGCCTTCTTGCGGGGGGTGGTCTCCTTCTTGTTCTTCGGCGTTTTAGCGACCACCGCCTTTTTGGGTTTTGGCTCGATGACCGGCGCCAGATCTTCCTCCTCCTCCTCCTCCTCTGCTTCCATGGTCTCGACGGGGACCACGTCGCGGATGTTGAACTTGGCGGAGAGCATGGAGGCTACGAAGTCGGCGAGCAAAGGCTTAGGCGGGACCACCGAGACGGCCTGAGGCGGCGGCGGCGCGCGACGGAGGCGGGCGCGGGCGCGGGCGCGGTTCCTGGCGGTGAGCCGCGCGGCGCGGAGCTCCTTGGCCCTCCGCCTCTTCCTGTCGGCGGCGGCCGTCTCCCTAGCCTGCTTGCGCTCGTCCTCGCCGCGGACGAGGCGGTAGAGCAGCTCGGGGAAGTCCTTGAGGCAGCCGAACCCGGCGAGCGCCGGGACGTTGCAGGCGAGGGTGCGCGGGTGTCGGGCGTGCACCCAGAGCGCGGCGGCGTAGAACCCTTCCCTGTCGGACTTGCCCGTGCCGCGCACGCCGCGGAGGTTGGCAAGGAGGCGGAGCGCCGTGGGCGGGTCGCGCGCCCAGGCCGCGGCGAGGAGGCCCCGCACGCGCGCCGCCGGCGTGTCGGGGACGACCTGGAAGAAGAAGTCGACGCAGGGGTTGCCGGAGATGGCGAAGGCGGCGGAGCCGTTCTCGGTGAGCACCCTCCGCGGCCGGGCCTTGGGCGCGGCCTTGGCGCGCCTGACGAAGAGGTCGAGGTAGGGGTGGTTGTCTGACTCGGCGTCGGCGTCAGAGGCGGGTGGCGGCGGGCGGGCGTCGCGGATGGCGGGAGGACCGAGGAGGAGCGCGGCCATGGCTGGTGGGATCTGGGACGATGGTTCTTTGTTACTGCTAGTGTTTCTGGGCTGGTACCGGATCTCATCTGCGGCTGATAGCACTGCCTCAGTCGCTATGTATAGGTGGGCGCGCGAGGACGCCGGAGGCGGCGGCGGTGCGCGCGGCGCCCGTTTCTTGCGGTGGAACGGGATGAGATGGCGCTGCCCGTTGAACCGCCGTAGCTGATCGCGTGGTTGACGCGCACAACAGTTCAAATTTGTAGTGTAATGCCATCGAGCAAAAACATTCAAATAATTTGAAAATTCAAGAGGATTTGAAAATTATTTCTAGAAAAATAATTGGGGTCCTGGGGACAACGTAACTGACGCCTTTGTTTGAATGCTACAAATCATTTTTTGCAGGGGGAAAACGGGGATTACGTGAACGAAGGCGTCGTAGAGTAGAGCAGTGACAATGTTCCATACCAAAGAAAGATAGCGTTACGGGGCGGTGGGCCGGTGGTGGCTGGGCGGGCCTGTTTCAGCCCAGGTGGTGGAGGAGGCGGCGGGTGTTTAGTTAAGAGGGCCAGGCAGGGCTTTTGGTTGTGCTAAAAAGTGGGCTGCCAACATGCCACTAATGCTACTAATCTAGCAGCAACAGTGGCGCAAGGAAAATCTCGCTGCAGAGGAGTTTTTTGTTGAAGCCCATGTCCATGAACTTGGTTGTCCTGCTGGCTGTGATCTTGACGCCGATTTCTGCAAGCTCTATGGCACTAATAGTCTTGGACATTGGGCGGGATCCATCAGATGGGAGCAATCCACTATTGTTGTAGTAGCAACACTAATTGATCAGAGAAGACTTTTTGTCTTGTTGTTAGCTACAGTAGTAGTAATGCACGAAACTAATAAAGCAGGTATATATACCATATAATAACTATATAAGATTATTACATGCATACAAAAATCTCACGGAATAAAACAAACCTCCGATAACTTGCGTTGGTTATATAGGGGTGTTTGGATGTCCGGGCTAAACTTTAACCCCTGTCACATTGAATGTTTAGATACTAATTAGGAGTATTAAATATAGACTATTTACAAAATCTATTGCACAGATGGAGGCTAAACGGCGAGACGAATCTATTAAACCTAATTAGTCTATGATTTGACAATGTGCTACTATATTAACCATTTGGTCTATGATTTGACAATGTGCTACTACATTAACCATTTGCTAATGATGAATTAATTAGGCTTAATAGATTCGTCTCGCCGTTTAGCCTCCATCTATGTAATTAGTTTTATAATTAACTCATATTTAGTCCTTCTAATTAGTCCAACGATATTTAGTCTCCGCATATTCGATATGACACAAACTTTTAGCTCGACGATTCGAACAGCACCGTAGCCGCAGGGCAGCGCCTCAGTTGGGTTCGATTCCAACCCTGATCCGCCGTCGTCGTCCACAGGAACACGAAACCGCCTCACACGGCGCAAAGCGAACCGACCTTGTCCCTGGCCTGGGGCAATTTCATGGTCCTGCTCGGATAAGAGAACGCCCTGGTTTGAATTGTCCTCCAAGATACCGAGTACTACATGCGATACTCGAGTCACAATTGGGTTGCATTCTCAATTGGCCAAGCATGTATCTTCCAGTCATTTGCAGATGTCGACGTAATCTGCCGGATAGGAGAGCTTCTTGCATGTCTGGTTCATCTAAAGTTCTAAACTCACGTTCAGTTTGCAACTTGCAAGACGTTGCCGAATGGCCCATACACACGACCGGCCCATTACGGCCCAATAGGCCAATACAAAGTGCGTGAACGTGACATCGTTGAGGCGTCCAGGAGAGAGAGGTGGCAGAAAGCCTGGCTTGGAGGCACATCGGCGGCCGCATGCCCGCATCCCGTCGTGAATCGTGCACCCGTGTGACCCGTGCACCGCTGATGATGCGCACGCGAGCAGCATTGGCCTCATACGACTATCTAACGATTGCACGGCACGCTTACACAAAAGGTAATCAGATGATATCATCAGCCAAGATGGATCGGAGCTTCATGAGCCGAAGAGGCTCATCCTACTGCTGGGATGCTTTAAGAGGATTCTACTAAAAGCAGGAGCCATGCATGCGCACAAGCACAACTCCCTATTGTACGAAAGTTAGCATATTTTCATTCTATGGATTAGACAAGATAATTGTATGAATGCTCAAATGGGAAACATAAGTGTAATTAACGAATAAAATGTACAAAAAATTAAATTGACGTAAACTAAGCGCAGCAGCATTTTTAAAAAATATTAGAGAGTTGTTGGTATCCTCTGCCTCATCAGCTGATTGAGATTTTGTTTTCTATCGATCATCTCCAGCTACCACCAACCTCATTAGTGGATGTGTCTAGGGTCGGTGCGACCCGCCGATGGTATCCTCCTTCCTCTTCTACCCACCTCTCTCTCCTCCTGGACCACATCGACTTTATCTTCTTCAACTTCGTTTGTTTAAGCTCCCTCCCCCGCAACCTCCGCCTCCCTGCTCGGCTCTGGCAGCGAAGCGTTGCCCACAACCGCTGCCGCCACTAACTAGTTGACCCTCGACGCCCTTGCCGCCTCCACTGCCCACCAGGGGTCCCCCATCGCTCGGCTCCGGCGGCGCCTTCGTTGCCTCCACTTCCTGCCATCTTGTCTCCACTGCCAGCCGGCGAGCCGCCCAAGAGCATCCTCTATAGCCGGGCACTTGAGTAAGATCCCAAACCTAACCTCGAATTCCACCTCCATTCAATTTCTAATAGATAAGCAAGACCTCAATCGATTGGTGAGTTAGTAAAACTCTTAATTATACTACTAGTTGGGTAATTTTAAAACTTGGGTGTTAGAGTTCTCCACACACACATGGTTCTTTCCGTACATAATTATTGCATAGTCCTAAATCGGGAAAGGTTGGTGTTCTGTAAATGTATAACATGACGTAGATCATCGTACTTCTCCGAGAAAGTCTTTATGCTGAAAATGGATGGAATCGAACGGAGAACCGGATAAGACGCAGGCATGGCATGCTGCACGCATACCGAATATGGAAATCCTCAAGTCTACAGTCGGCGACACCGTCTCGCGAGTCAGCCGAGGCCGTGCGAGAAAACAGCAAAAACGAGAACTCGCGGGCAGTGGAAAAGTGCATCAGCCGACTGGCCCATCGATTGACTCCACCAAACTTACTTCCTCGGGGGGCGTTTCCATCCGTCGTCCCCACTCCAGCGCAGCAACCCCCCGTGCCGTGCCCGTGCGTGCTCAATCTCCATGGAGCCCCCGCCCCCGGACCCCGCCTCGCCGCCGGCGACCGGCCCCGCCGCCGAAGCCCCGGGGGACGGGGCGGCGGAGGGCGACGAGGCGGGCGGGCCCGGGTTCAGCGCGGAGCTCGAGCCCCTCTGGTCGCAACTCTTCGGCGACCCCGCGGATGAGCTGGAGCCCATGTGGTCGCCGCCGAGGGAGTTCGGCGTCGTCGGCGCGGGCTTCGCAGCCGCCCCGGAGGAGGTGGAGGCCGAGGACGGCGACGGCGACGCCGAGGGGCCCTGGGACGGCGCGCCGTGGAGGTCCACCGGGCTCGTCGCCGGCGAGGGCGGTGTGCCCCCACCCGCGGCGGCACCATCCGGGTTCCCGGAGTTCGTGGCCGATCCCACTGAGGCAGCTTCATCGGGACCGGCGCTAGAGGTGAGACCGCTCGATTCCGATTCTGCTCCACCGGTGCCACCGTGCCCCCCAGCTCCGGTGGCTTTAGAGGTGCGTGCGCCTGAGCTGATCCCCGGCTGCGAGCCTGCGCTACCACCACCAGCGGCTTCTTCTGAAGCCAAACTAGAGGAGTGCACCATCAACTCGGTGCCATCACCGCCGGCCCCGCCTTCTCCTGATGGTCCTGAACTGGGGGCAGAGGATGGGTACCCCTCGCAGAAAATCACCTCGGAAACCATGGTGGTTATTGGTTTGACTGCGGTGGAACGTCCCGAGATCAATGCAGCTAGCTGCAGTATGCCGGATGCCCTTGCCAGAGATGGTGCATCTCTCCGGAGGTCCCCTAGGATTGTGGCAATCAAGGCCAAAGCAAATGTTGCATCTTTGGAAGAGAAAATAGACTCACCTCGAGCTTCCAAGCTCTGCTTAGCGGTTTCTGGGCAGAGCAGCATCAGTGATGGGAGCCGGCACTCTTTATCCGCAACCTCACCTGAGGAGACCACGGTTACTCCAATAAAGCCAGTTGACTTGCTCGACGGGGTGAAGCCGCAAGGATCACGAGACATTGTTGCAATGCAGAGCTCCTCTACCGATGTTGTGGTGGCTTTACCAGTGGTGAGTAAAAAGAGCTCCAAGAACAAAGCAGTGCCTGTGTCTTCTCCAAGGAAGACTAGATCAGCCTCAAAGGTACTAGTGAATTCCAACAGGGTATCAGCTGTTTCTCCAGTGATTAATTGTGGGCCTACTATGCATAAAGCAGGTTCCGATACACCTCCTAGGAAGCACAAGCTTGCTTCTGAGCCCAGTTTGGAGAGAGTGGATGCTGTGTTACACAACTCTGGGTTAGTGAGTGCTAACAAAGTGGTCAATGAGATGCCCCTAGAGCTACAGGCAGCAGCATCTCAACCTCCAAAGGCAAAGCGGGCCAGGGTATCCCCAGGGAAATGCTCATTGAACTTGAGGAGGGCAAAGGATGATAGTAGCTCAATCAGCGAATTGCCAATGGCCAAAGTGACCTCAGATCCTGAGAATAAGCCTAAACTTATATTGGATAAGTATTCTACTGATTCTGAAATGGTGGATGGCGAGGATGGTTCCTGTTTCTTTATGGGTGAGGCAGTGCCTCACGAGGAGGCTAGGCACAGGTGGCCTAACCGCTACGGGAGCAATCATTGCCTTCTGAAGAAGGTAGGCATGTGGCTTCACTGTTTCTGCTCTCTGCATGGATGCATCATCGTACACTTATTTAATATATAAGAATGGATATGGGGTATAACAGATTGATAATGGACAAATAGCTCATTGAAATTCTATTTAACATTTTTAGCATCAAGGGAGAGGAATTGGTTACTAAAACAACATTCATCTTTTTATCACATAATAAGTAAATATTGATGAGAATCTCCGATTAGTAAGAAGAAATGCTGAGATAGGTGTGCTCTCGCCAACAATATTCAAGTATTTATGAAAGCATAAAACACATAAATGTCAGTTGTGCATTACATGTTAGAAATACGTAGGTGGTAGAAATAGAAAAGGGGAGGCACTAAAGAGATGTGTTAACATCCTAAAGTATCTGTTTGTTTAATTTAATAACTAAAGCTGTTGATAGTATAAATCTATCTGTGTGCTCCTGTATACCTTATAATTGCATTTCTGTAGACACCAGTCAAGATATTTTGTCTAGCACACATAAATTGGAAGTCACAACTGGAATCAGAGAGAAAATAAACTTCTACCAGAAGAAAACAAAATGATGACTTAGCTGCAGGTTTGTAAGGTTTCACTGCTTATGCAGTATCAACTTAGAAGTTATCGATATGTCTGGATAATGTTTCCATAAAATGAACAATGGTTTTAACATGACTATATGGGACAAACGAACAGAGCTTTAGATTCATTCTATTTTTAGCATTCCACATGAGCTTGGATAGATGATAGAATTTATGGAAGAATGATTAGGTTTCGATTGAAGTCCAACAGGAAAATAGGGAGTAAAAGCTGTAAGATTTAACAGAATAATGTAATATTGGAGTCAATTTAAGTTATTTGTCAGTAAAAGCTGTAAGAAACAAATATCTATCTTCATCCACAACAATGCAATTTTAAAATCAACTAATGATCAAAAGTCAATTTGCATGCAACAGGAAAACAGATAACTATCAAAGAAATAGTATGAATAAACAGGAAGAAACTAATTTCTCCTTTATGTGCCATAATACGATCTTGCAATTAGTTTACCCATGCATCTGTGTGCTATGTAAGGAGTTGGGTAGCGTGTGCCACTTGAGGGGTGACTTGCAGGTCCTCATATGAAACTTTTATCTTATGTTTAGCAAACGTTACGACCTTATATAGTTTGCACCATGCTGAATTTGTAAGAGTTGACATTATTTAAGTAACCTATTTGGCTTGTGGCTTCTTTGTTTGAAGGATAAGTGGAGAAATACCCAAACGTTTTCCAAGTGAGCAAAATGCATTAACTTTTATGCTCAATATGTACATCTACTATTGAATACTTGAAGTTACTCACGATAAAAGTTCTATATTTACAGTGCTGGCAAAGCTGTCTTCGATGTCAAATGTCACTATTTGCGAGCTAGTGTATGTGGATCTACTTTATGTATTGGGGATTGTGCATTTATTAAGGTGAGTTATGAATTTTGAGGTCCAGTTTGGTTCTTTTCATGGCTTCTCAACTAATTAATGGTCCGCACAAGTACTAAGAAAACTAAATCATTGATCAATTTATTTTGTCTACTATCGTGTTCATGTGTATGTATGCCTATCTATATCATTTGCTTGATTGCAAATTGTAGCTTGCATGATTATCGTGTCTAGTTGTATGAAATTCTGTTTACCTTGATACCACATGCTTTGCTGTTGTACAACTTTAGTATGGTTAATTTTTACAGGGTCCGGAAGGAAAACCACATTATATTGGCAGGTTATTAGAGTTCTTCGAAACGAGTGCAGGTCAATATTACTTCAGTGTGCAGTGGTTTTTCAGAGCTGAAGACACGGTGAGTTTGGTTCTCCTAGCTTTTTGTCCTAGAACTTAGGCATGCCTTAAAAAACATAAGATCTCGTAAGGTGACCTGGATTAGTGAAACATCACTTCATGTTTGAGCCTGAACAAGTCAAACATGATAATCCAGTTTATGTTAGGTTGCTTAGTCATGCTTTCGACCTCTTATTTGATCTCAGGTCATGGAAGACCAAGCACAGGCTCATGACCCAAGGAGGCTCTTTTACTCAGACCTGAAGGACGACAATTTACTAGACTGCATTGTTTCTAAAGTGACCATCGTGCAAGTTTCTCCTAGTGTAGGACTCCATCTTATATTTATATATTTTCTTGTATTGGTTTACATATACTTGTTTGTATGAGAAGTATGATTTTCATTTTATGCTACAGGTAAATGAAAAGTCTCAATCAATTCCTTCTTTCCACTACTACTATGACATGAAGTATTCTCTGGACTATAGTACATTCTCTAACATGGAAATGGGTGAGTTTCTTTAAAACACAGCAATTTGTCTTGATGCAAGAGATGTTACATGCCTCACAATATTGATGACCAATCAATCATCACTTGGATTTGAAATCTACTCTCTGAACTTTTTAATTATATTGAAGCATCTTTTTCTTATTTTTTTTATCATGTTGATCATACTTTATTTGAAGTGTATTATCTTGTAGTTTGTAATTGTTATAGCTTTTGTTCTGTTATGTTTTTGATACAGTTATGAGCTTATTAATCTAGTTCACAAAATTCAGGAGATGCAAATGAAACATTACAGTCACATCACACTAGTGGCAACGACAATGTGAAAAGGATTGATTCCACTGAAAAGCAGAAATCTCCCGCACCAGAGATGAGGGAGCTCTCCCTGTTAGATCTGTACTGTGGCTGTGGGGGAATGTCAACTGGACTTTGTCTTGGGGCTCGTGGTGGTGGTGTGAATCTTATAGCGGTACTTGTACATTAACATCTTAGATGTTCTGTGGCTTAGTATAGTATTTTTTTTGCATTTTTAATGATTTCCTTACCATTAATAGAGATGGGCTGTTGATGGCGATGAAGTGGCATGCGAAAGCTTCAGGCTGAATCATCCAGAAACTCGGGTATTTACCTTCGTGCTTTATGTTGTTCCAATATAATTCTAAAATCCAAAAGTCAGTTTCTGGCTCATTTATGCACATCAATATGCTTGTTGTGTAGGTCCGGAATGAAACCACCGATGACTTCCTTGAGTTGTTGAGGGAATGGGAAAAACTATGCAAAACCTATGTGAAGCAACGCAGTAAAGTGAAGTCCCGTTCTAACATTTCAGTACAATCCAGTGATGAAACTCCAGATTGTTCTACAATCCCTCCTGAAGAATTTGAAGTATGGAAGCTAGTTGACATTTGTTTCGGTGATCCAAATGGTGTCGGAAAGCATGGCTTATACTTTAAGGTTTGTAATGATTTGCTTGCTTTAGCCTTGTAGTTACAGAGTGACAACTTAATTACTTGTCAGAATCGTCACTTGCAAATAGAAATTTGCACTTCTACTCTTTAGTTTAATAAATAGGACTCAACGCTTTTTAAATATATGAATAATTTCCTTGTTATTTGATCCAACAATAAGCTTGGCTCTGTGCCTCTAAGCCTCAAGCCTGCTCAAGGCTGTTTGTTCTTTAGTGTAGAAATTGCATGTATATATCATTGCCTTTTCTGTTTATTGTTGTATTCATATAGATGATTTGTACTGAAATAATTGAGCTTCCTTATCATATGTGTAGGTCCGTTGGAAAGGTTATGGCCCTAATGATGACACATGGGAGCCAATTGAAGGATTAAAGTAAGAATAGAAGATTTAAAACTTACCTGTACTGCCTTCACTATGATATGAACAAATTGTCTTTTGTTATTGCAGGAACTGTAAAGATGCAATTAGGGATTTTGTAATTGAAGGACATAAGGGAAAAATATTACCTATTCCTGTAAGTCTTATTAATGCTTGAGTTCAACATGAATCTCATGCTATGAACTGTATGCTAGTTGACTCAAAAAAGCATATGATGTCAACTTGTCAACTGCACTCAACATCTTATCCAAGCCAAAAATATAATAAATAAATAAATAAATAAATCAGTAAAGAAAAGAAAAGGAGAACAAAAATAAAACATTCTATACTCTAGATGTAAAAATCTAGTGGTCTAACTTCAATTGTGATATAAGAAATAGAGATTAACAAACTCAATGCAGGAGTGAACTAAGCAATTTTAAATGATTGATGGGATATCTTGTTTTTTCCATTTCACGTGGATTTTTTTTTACATTCGGTAGCTTCTTACATACGTTAATGCATTTTGTTAGAACATTTACTCAAAATGGTAGTTTATTATATTAATAGCACCATGTGGCTTTCTTTGACCAAAAATCATGAAAATAGTGTGTTTATGGTGGCAAACTTGTATTTGCGAATAATCAAAATTATATGTGGCAAACTGAAATTGCCTCCACGCATTGAAAAATGAACGATAACAAATGTAATATCAAAGATGCAAGACGTTGGTAGCATGAATGCACTGCTTCTTCTCTTTTTCACCAGGAACCTCCCCTTCTTTCTCCATGACAGCCTCGCCTCCATTGCTGCTAGCTGTGTGCAATTAATACCTAATTGCTACTCATTAAATGATTCTTTCTTGTTAATACTGGTTATTTAATGTGACTGGTGTGGTATTGTTGTGACTGGCTACAGATACTTTTTTTTAAAAAAAAACTTGCTACAATCACATTACTCAACATTCCTTCTGATATCTTGTATGAATTCAGGGTGATGTGGATGTCATATGTGGGGGGCCACCATGCCAAGGCATTAGCGGCTACAACCGCAATAGAGAATTTGATGCACCATTCAACTGTGAGAGAAACAAGCAAATTATTGTCTTCATGGATGTAATGCAATTTTTGAAGCCCAAATACATTTATATGGAAAATGTTCTTGATATATTGAAGTTTGCTGATGCAACACTTGCAAGATATGCTCTAAGCCGGCTAGTTGCTATGAATTATCAAGCAAAACTAGGAATCATGGCTGCTGGATGTTATGGCCTCCCACAATTTCGAATGCGTGTATTTTTGTTGGGCTGTCATCCTAAGGAGGCAAGTAATATTTCCCCTATATTAGGAAGTTACTTTCTTCTGTTTTGTTTTCTCCTTATTATTGTACTTCTACCCTGTAGAATTTACCCCCATTTCCTCTGCCTACTCATGAGGCAATTGTGAAGAATGGTTGCCCATTGGCTTTCGAGGTAAATATGATTTACTGAATTTGGTCGATCTATGGATATGCTTATTTCTGCTCTGGTATCCATTTGTTTAGAAAATACTGTTCCCATTTAATGCAACATACCAACCTATAGTAACTTTGTGCACATTTTCCCCTTATACTGAGAATTAGTATGTGTGGTGAAATAACAATAATGTTCTTTTCTCTTTTTTGTAGCGTAATTTGGTTGGGTGGCCCGACGGCATGCCAATGCAACTAGAAAAACCAATTGTTCTTGAAGATGCTTTATCTGATCTTCCGGAAGTAAGTAACAATCTCTAGAGATTCCAGACCTACCTTGTCATGATAAACCTTACCTTGTCCATAGTTGAACTAGCACTTTCCTAGACCATGTCACTGAAGAATAAAATAAAATCAAGTTAGTAGGACTGGGGCTACCCCAGTCCAATATAAAAGGGTACTTTAATTATGACTTATCAGGGTTCATTTGCTGACTTTAGGAGGTATATATACAATTTTCCCTTAAGAGCCATTTGATTCAGAAGCTACTGTGAACATCTTTGGTAGGTGGCGAATGGAGAAAAGCGTGAAGAAATGCTATATGTAAAGGGACCTCAGACGGAATTCCAAAGATACATTCGGTCATTTAATTCTGGTGTGTTGATTTCTTACATTTGTGTAGCAAGAAACTCCAGTGTTCTTTTCATGCCATGTTGAGTAATATCTGTTCTGTATACTAGAGTAATATTGAGATGACCGATTCCATTCTTGAGAGACAATAAATTAACTTGTATGATTTTGTAATGGTACTTTTCATTTACCTAAAGTTATTTGAAAGACAATTTATTTAGTATAAATTGTGGGAAATTGTTTGATAAAATAAGTATAAACATAGCTAAAAGGGAAACTGAAAATTCTCATAACCATGTTCGTCAGTATCGCTTCATGATAGCTATGGTGCAAAACTCTCACATGATCAAATTGTCTTTCTTCCCTGTCCAGAAGTGATTGGATCCAGAGCTCATGTCACAAAAGATTCCAAGTCAAAATTGTATGACCATCGACCAAGGGCACTAGATAATGATAACTACTTAAGAGTATTGCAGATTCCCAAGAAAAAGGTTGTCTGAGATGCTTGTTTTTACATATATACTTCAACTTCAGGTTAAAGAAACCTCCACAATCTCATGAGTCTTGTTTCAGGGAGCTAATTTTCGAGACCTTCCGGGAGTCATAGTAGGTCCTGACAATGTAGCTAGATTAGATCCAACTAAGGAGAGAATACTTTTGCCATCTGGTAATCCTCTGGTAAGATGCTCGAGACAAACACCTTTGAGATACATTATACTTCTTATTTCATGTAAATTTTGATGAACTTCCCAATGTACGTCAGGTGATTGATTGTGTGCTAAATTACGAGCATGGTAAATCCTTAAGGTTGGTTTCAATTGATTTCGATTTATAATATGTGCATGTTTCCGCATTCATGTTTTAGTGGTTCATTTTTTGTAACACGTTGCAGACCATACGGTAGACTATGGTGGGATGAGGTAGTGGGAACCGTGCTGACATGTCCAAATGCTCGAATGCAGGTGAGCTGTAACCCTTGATTTTGCCGCTATCCCTTCTTTCACTTTGCTTCTGATTTCAATATATATCCTTACATACTACTCTCAGGCCTTAATACATCCTGCACAAGACAGACTACTAACTATTCGCGAAAGCGCTCGTTTGCAAGGTTTTCCCGACAGCTTCAGGTTTCGTGGAACAGTCAAAGACAGGTATTTCTTTTTAAAAAAGAATTTTTAACAATTGGCATATACCTGGATCCAAAATTGTTTCTGCATTACCAATTTCTTTATGACTCGGCATATGTGAAGTTCTAATCTGTTTGATGCTTTAATTTAGCTCCTAATGCAAATGACAGTTGTCCAGTTTGTAGATTAAGTTCCTATGTGTTGAACCTGGTTGCAGGTATCGCCAGATTGGAAATGCAGTGGCAGTACCTGTCGGCCGTGCACTTGGGTATGCCCTGGCCATGGCCATTCTGAACAAGACTGGAGATGAGCCTCTAATGGAGTTGCCACCCAAGTTTGCATTCTCTCATGATGTACAAGGTCTTTCAAGTCCAAACGGTCTTCAGAGTGGCAACATCTAATTTTGACTTGACTTAGCACCCCCCCCCCCCCCCCCCCCCCCCCCCTTCATGCGTTAGTCTGATTGAATTGTTCGTCATGTCCGGTCATGCTCGTGAATATCAATAGGACAGGACATTTGCTCATTTATCTGTGGGAGTTGGATGGAAGGAATCTGGGTTCCCCAATCAGATGGTTTCTCCTGTCTGTTGTTCACAGTCTCATTCATTTGATTGTCATGTTGTAAGTCGTATCATTCGGGAGGTGAAGCAGTGCAGAATAAAGGTTCCCCTTCATAGTCTTGTTGTGCAGAAGATTGTACATATAAAGCTAGGTATATCAGGGGAACAAAATGTTGTACATGATCTGGTTTGTTGCGTTAAGGCAGTGAGTGAACATGGATATAGTAGCTTCGATAAATCAGTTTTTAGTTGTAGAGCTATAGTGTAATAAATTTGTTCAATTGATTCAGAGTCGCAGAATTGTACTGTCAGTTGCTTCGAAAAAAAAAAAGAATTGTATTGTCAGTCTGATCTTTCAAAAAGAGTAGGGCTAAACAATTTACGCAATTTCTAGAGAAAAAAAAGTGTCGCATGTAGCAGCTCTATTTGCGCAGAGAGATTCAAGCATGCTTCTGGTTCCGTTTGGTGAAGACGCGTGCTTGAAACGTCCATGGATGCTATGTCAGGAAAGGGAAGGTTTCTTTCTTTGCTTTTAGATCTGAAGTAACGCATTTGCTCAAACTAACGTATGGGAAGATGACGCTTTGCCTGACTGTTTTATGTAAATTTCCGATCTGGAGGATCCACTTATCTCACGAGTTTTCACATAAACCATGCAAATATACACTCCGGCCTGTATATGCTTCATACTACAGTTACAATCTGATATTATATGTAAAATACAATAGCTGCATCTATGTGTAACTGTAGCTGTTTTGCATTATCAGCCATAAAAGAAACTATGATCATAACAATAGGGTCATCTTCCACCAGAAAGACTGATTGTCGCGGCCGCCACAGAGGCAACAAACTGATCGTACACTTCATCATTAGCTGGATCAGCGTTGAAGAAATTAAGTGGGAAATCAGGGAGTGTTGCAACATTTTCCAGGTATCGCATCACCAAGCGCGTGCCAGGCCTCACCTTGGGTGATGGGTGTGAGCATAGGAGTCCTAGCTTTAAAACCATCTCTACCTCCTGCGCTACACAATCTTCCAGTCTAGGGTCTCTGGAGTCCATGATTGAGCCATCTTGCCATGCATTGATCACATGGTCAGCTAGCACCTGAGGCTCTCCACAAGCATTTACCTCAACCGGCCGCCTTCCGCATGTAACCTCCCTCATAAACACCCCAAATGCAAAAACATCAGCCGCCTTGGTTGCTTTGCCAAGTCTAGCCAGCTCGGGAGCAATGTAGCCAAATGTTCCTGCTATGCGTGTGGTGTGAGCATCCACTCCGTGGTCATGTAATCTTGCAAGGCCAAAATCACCCAGCCTTCCATTCATTGCATCGTCAAGGAGGACATTGCTTGACTTAATGTCTCGATGGATGACCACATGTTCCCATTCCTCATGGAGGTAGAAGAGTCCAGATGCAACACTTTTGATGATGCAAAATCTCTGAGACCAACCTAGTGCAGGTTTATCTTGACCATGCAGATATTTATCAAGGCTGCCATTGGGCATATAATCGTACACCAAGAGTAGCTCATGCTTGTGCCTGCAATAGCCAAGTAAACGAACAAGACTCCGGTGGCGAACATGACCTAATATGGTAACTTCGGATGCAAACTCCTTGGTCCCTTGCTTCGACTCAGGGGAGATCCGCTTGATTGCAACATTCTGCTTAGAGGCAGGGAGGAATCCTTTGTAGACCCGTCCAAAACCTCCCTTACCAAGGAGCATCTTGTCTTTGAACCCACCAGTAGCACTGACCAGATCTTTGTATGTGAAAGAAGGTGGACCACAGTTCATCTCCCAATCTGATTCTTTCGTATTCCCAGCTGCTTGCTTCGATCGAATGCCTTTTCTTATAGCCATAACCAAGGCCAGCAGACATAACAAGCAAGATCAATGAAGTTAAAGTAACTACAGGTAGAAGCACATGCAAGGGTGTGCGAGCTCTCTGTGATCGGTGATTAGGATTTGGAACTATTTCCTGAGAAATATTAAATCTTAACCCTGGCCCTGCTGGTGCAGACCCTTCTACAAACGCAGAGTAGTTGAGCTGTGAAGCTTCCCCATTTGTTTTGAAGCTCCAGCCAAGAATGAAATGCCTGGTTGACAATGTGCTCGTTGATGCGGAAAACCCAACAAAGAGCTCACTTGGTAACAAAGATGACAGATTCAAAGTGTTGGATAGTAGTGGATACTTGGGTTTAGGTGACCCGGGAAACCCTAAGGTGACATTTAGTTGCTGAGCTTTTCCATCATAATCTACCCATAACTGGAATACTTGTTCCATGTTTAGTCTCACGGACTGGAACCCACCATCCGGGGTGTAGAAGCCAGCAGTATGGTAGTTAACTGAAATCAAGCTGTTGATATTGATCGCAACATGGTTATCGTCTATGTCGTTCAACTTAGGATTCATGATGGTACCAAGCTCAATGGCGAGTATATTCCTGGAAGCGCTGCTCCTATTTGACATATTGAAGAGGCCTAGGTACGGACCTGGTAATAAGGAGTCGTTCAAGAACTTATTGGTGGAAGAAATCACAAAGGCAACCCCATCACTTCCTGGAGTAGAACCATAATGTTCATACAAAGATGTCATCTCGAACAAGAACGATGTCGTAAAGGAGTGCATGGCAGGATCGCTGGGGGTCTTTCTGAAGCTTATAGGGTATCTGTAGAAAGCATGGCCGACTCCGACTATGTCAAGACCAGTTGTTAGTCCCAGGCGACCACGCTCATCAATAGAAGCTTCACCTTCAAAGCTTAGATTAGCGTTTGCGAATCCATTGTATACAAATTCCTCAGCACCGGAGCCAGGGAAGAAGAAAAAGAGAAGAAAGCAATGCAAGAAGAAGGGGATCATAGCTTACTACACTCGGTTCCAGAGGACAGAGGTGACGACTAATGCATCTCTGGCTCAACTGTACTACCAAGTTCAGGTTTTAATTTGTGCTTCCTGGAAAGGCCAGCTGTTAACATTAGTTCTTCGGAAATTCTAATCGTCAAACATGAATTCAATGCTGAAAGAGACAGGAATGGTGATTTTTCATTTGGTTTGGTACAGTCCAACTGATGCAAAGACCTTGAACGACGACTTGGGGTCAACTTAATCATCTAGGCACTTTTCTTGAATTTTTCCTTCCACATGAAGAAAATGCATAACTACTCCCTCCGTTTGTGTTTGTAAGGCGCACTTCGCAAAAAAAAAAGCATATCAAGATTCAAATTTTACAATCTTTAACCAATAATTTAACTATCAATTTTTTATTTTTATAGTAAACTTTATATGACTGGATTCATAATCAAATATATCATACGTTTATAACCATAAACAATATAATATAAGATAAATGAATGGTCAAAGTGTAATTAGAAGATCGTGTCCTATAGTTATGATATTTTCGGTGAAGCTGTACTTTTGTAGTATAGAATGAACGTACATGTCGTTTAATTTTGGGTTGCATTTATCCATTTTATTCTTAATAAAGCCTGCGCATACACTATTAACAAGAGCTCAAACACTTGATTGCGGGGACTTTTAACTAGTGATTTGAGGAATTTTCAGACTAACAATCTAATTTCCAGAAGTGGATAAGAAGATAAAACACGAATAAAACAATGCATGATATCAAAGACTTTCGATAGTGTTCTTTTTTCCAAATGGGTGAGGTATGGTTCTTGTTGATAATTTCTTATCATTGGCCAAGGGTTCTTTTAGTCTAATTTACACCAAGAAATTATCGAGACCAGGAAATCATCACCATTTCTCCCCTGCCTCCTAGTGAGATACCATTTGGTAGAGGGATGCTCTGGTTCATCATCAACTCACAAGTCACGAACCACTCTCTGCCCGCGCCACATCCCAAGAGCCACCACTTTCCTCTCAAGATGGGTGGGAGGCACACTTCGGATTGCATGGATGGTGAATGCTTCCAAAAAAGAAAAGATCGCATGGATAAGCTGCACGTGTGTTGTGTGTTTTTCTTCATTATTGCAAAGAAAAATATAGCCACAATTGCACAGATATCTTTCTACATCCTGGAAATTAGCCTAGTTCCCTTCTGCCAACCATTATGGGAGGCAACCAGCTGCCAGCCAGATTACCCTGTTCACTGTCAATCATTATAAGTACGTACTAATTTCCAAATTTAATGTTGTATAGTGCATATCTCCTTAATTTCATGCACGAGTTATTACTTGCTTTCCAATCGCCTAACTCTTGCTTTGGAGAGCAGGCACACACAGATCCAACCACAACAACAATAAGAAGATTTCATAACGTACTCAGAACTTAAATATATACCCTTAGGATATAAAGTCAAAAGATATGTCTCTCAACATTACACAAATTGTTCCCGTAAAAAAAAACATTACACAAATTGTGTTGCCTTTTATAATTGACTTTTCGGGTGCCAAATACAAAGAATAAGGGGCTAATTGGAATGTGTATATCAAAAGGGGGGAGGGGGCAAGGAGGGTATGAATTTACGGGAACAACAGACATGTACATACTGATCAACAGCATCGGTGAAGCATGCCCCAAGTCTCCCTAAAAGAGCTACCGCACATTCATCCGAAGATAAGAGGAAGCAACAGGGGAGCTCGCCGATCCTCCTATGTCCATTTTCTTATCTTCTTTCTTCCTCACAGGCGTGGAGCATTCATTGAAATCGAGCACCCGTCCTTCTGCCTGCAGAATAAATCAAATATTGAGCTTTTGAATAATAAAAAGAGGTGCCCCACTGCTTGGGATTCAGCATCCTGTTTCAGTCAGTTACTTGTGTGCTTTTCAATCAAAGGCAAGTCTATAAAACCTCATAAGCCATGTTTGTTTTCCACTTCACCAAATCTCAGTTTCGTTTATCTTCCTCAAAGGTGAAGGCATAATCTAAGCCACGTGAATTTAGCCAACTGACCTGATTGTCCACGTCCACTAGAATTTGATTATGCACACAACTAATGTGTAAATAGTGAATGGTCACGTCTGAGAAATGCATTGGTTGGTTCATACCTGGAACCCCAACTCAAAAATTTGAATGCAACCATCAAAGTATTCAGATGGTGCTTTCAATTAAAGAGTGTGAAAATAAAGGAATACAAGGAAGAAACAACAGGACAGGTGATTTATAGGAGGTCCGTAGATTTCTCCCTATTTCATTCAGTTACTTATTTGTCCTGATTTTGACCAAGTGGAATTCAAGTTTCTGATCAGTTTAAGGCTCAAAGTAATAGGTTTTAGCAATAGTATATTCTGAACATTTTGATTTAGCAATAATGAGAAATAGCAAGTTAGGTCGGGAGCTTACATACCATGAGTTTGGATAGAGATTTGCTTGTTGCAAGTTCATTCTTCCAAGCTACATTTTCTATATTTTCTTTGTCAGAGTTTTCCTTGCTATGTCGTTTCCATGGGCTACCACTTGCCAGAACCTCATGCGCTTCCTCTAGAGCAGCAGCACTCTGCTCATTAATCTGCTTCACCAATCCTAAGGCATCGACCGATCTGCTTGCTGGGCTCATGAAGTACGCATCCTGAAAGAACAATACAAAATAAAGCAGTCATCCCAGTGTGACAAATAATAATATTTCAAGCACACAGTTACTAATCCAGACAATATGGTCCTTCTCTGAGGCATAGCAAGTTAACAGTACAAGAATTAAAAGCACCAAAAGAATCAGTTTCGAAAGTATTGGAATATTGCTTGCGATAAAACCTGAACTTAACAAAGATTAGGAAGATTATTTGTACGAAATCCTCGAGCAGTAGACTGTAGTTCAAACTGAAAATTCCTAAAGCAATTCCCTCATCCAAAAACTCCCTAAATGAAATAATTACCTTGAATGGTGTGAACAGAGGAGACTTCCATGCAGAAGGAGATTCTAAGCCTCTTTTAATACCTGGAGTGTCAGCCAATCTGACAATAACAGCTAATAAGAATCATGATTGTATCTATGTAAAATTGTGAAGTCTGTACTCATATTATCATGGTAATTGACATTGTCACAGGATAATTAAAAATCCAACTGTACATTTTTACAGTATCAATGACTCAGTGAAACAAGGGCCGATAGTTTAGTTTGCAGTACTAAGTACCATTGAATGAACAGTTTATAAAATTTGATCATTATCGTCGTTAAACTAACCTCAGACCAATGGGGTTAATTCTAAATGAAAATAAAGAAATCTGAAAAGAATTTCAGGACATCATTTTAAAAATTTAGTGGACTACCATTATTAATAGGGAAAATCAATAGCTAACTCAATCATGAGGAAATTGTGATTTGAAATGTCTTAAAATAAACCCTGAAGCACCCAGTTTAGAATTTACACCAGGTTAAACAGTGCTGTGGCTCTATCCAAGGTGGGGAATATTCTCACAATTCAATGCAATTTGTACAAAGTTGGGAGAAAAAAATAACAAGTGGTTTTTTGCTGTACAGGAGAGAACCACATGGTTTCTTGATGGTAGCCAAAAAATTGAACATATATTTCAAAGAGCACTGATGATTTGATTTGCAACTACCAGCTGCATATATTAATAGCGCAAACTTCAGTATTTGTGAATCAAACATTAACGGAAATTTCTCACTATGGAAAACATAGAAGAGCATCCGACTTACATGTTCACATACTCATACTCTGCATCAATGAAGGGTGCAGATTTATCTACAAGAAGTTCAGATGGTTTTGATCTAGAAAATATTATGTCTTTAGAGTTGGACAAAGCCTTTGTGCTGGTATTTAGCCTCTGACTTTCATAATTTGGAGCATGCTTAGGAGTATTTTGGTTGTCGACACTGCTCTCAGTAAGAATCCCTGCAGAATGCTGCATCAAACCATATAGACTATCATAAGACAACAAACACAAAGATGCATCATAGCAAATTGTATTTCAAGATTATGATTGCGTGCATTTCAGTCTAGAAACTTTATTACTAATAACTGAACTTTTGCCACACTTCAAGCTAACATCAAGATCCTCCCACATGACTTATATGGATTGTTACTTGTGTAGTTTCCCTGGAAACCAGTATTTCTGTAAAGAGAGATTATACCATTGTCTGTACCTCATGATAGGTTGGCAAGGTGGGCCTCCAATAAAGGAAATCCATCACTCGTGAGGCCTAAGACTTTTAATGTTTCTATCCTTGAATAAACTATTATTGAGTATAAAAAGATAACTAGTAGAATGAAAGTATGTATTAAACTATTTGTGGAACATCTCTTGCCTTCTGCGAAATGGTTTACCTTTGCATTGCCTTCATTTTCTCCCTGATCAGTAATTTGATCCAAATTTTCTTTGTTTTCTTGAGAAAGCTTGAGCTTCTTTTGAAATGCAGATCTCGGTGAAATTAAATCAAAAAAATCATCAGGGATATCCATGAAAGACTTCCCTATTCTTGTAGAGGACATTCCTGACCTCCCACAATCCTTTTCAGTATTTGATTTCTTTTCATTTCTTATATCAGGACTAGGAGATGAGAGATCCCTCGGACGTTTTTTCATTATGGACGGGGTGCGTACGAAACTTTTGGCAGCATTTTTTAGCACAGCATCAGGACTGCCATCACGAGTTGGGGAGCCCCACAATCTTACTGGAGTAGGGAAGTTTAAGGATGATCTCATCAGCTCTCGAATGCCAAGAGGACTATATTCTGGGAGATCGCTAGAGGTTACAAGCTCGCAGCTGACAAAGGGAACTTCAAAACTTGAAAAGCAAGGAGGTTCATAGCATAAAGCTCCGGCATCCTCCTTATCGCTTAACACAGTGTCACCCTGACTTGGTAATGCTTCTTCTCCATTGTAGGCTGTAGGCTCCAAACATGATTGGTCAAGATCAACCAGTTGTTCCTTTTCAGGTTCTGGTATGCTGTCCATAGGTTCAGAAGTCTGGTTTCTGTCATCTTCGGTGCTGATGTATGAATTTTGACCAGGATCACCAGAAGCATTGTAGCAAGTTTTAATCTCCAAATCTTGGCAACAGTGACTTGTCTCAAATTTGACATCAGATGCATTAGAAGCAACATCTGAAAAAATGAAGGACGGTGGTAATGATGTTTCAGAACTCTGATAATACAAATGGTCGCCCATCATGGTTGCAGGTTCAGATGTCTTCAATGGGCAAAGTGGCACTGAAAAGTTGCTTGCAGGTTCAGATGTCTTCAATGGGCAAAGTGGCGCTGAAAAGTTGCTTGCAGCTTCAGAAGAATACACACCTGGTTGAATGGAAATATCCTGCCACTGTTCAGGGTGGAAACAGTTATCATTTTTTATGCTCACTTCACTCATCATATTTATGTTATGCTCACATTCAGAAACACTAGGTAAGATGGGAACACATGGTGTTACAGCACACGGTATTAGAGATCCTCCATCATTTTCTAAATTGTGCATAATCTGTGTGTCCTGAAATTGACCTGCAAGCTCACTGGATGCCTGGCTATCTGTAATCACAAAATTGTTTGGCACTTCATCTATGTCAAGATGCAAATCCATTCCTTGAGAAAACTCTTGCTGCAAGTGTTTATCCAAATCCATTCCTTGAGAAAACTCTTCCTGCAAGTGTTTACCTTGATCCATGTCAGAAGTGGATAACTGGTGATGCATATCAGGTAAAGCAGAAGCAACATTGTCAGCATTAGTGAAACCATCCTGGCACAATGATTCATGCACGTTTAAATGAGATCCCAAAGCCACATCAGTTTGCTCCTCCTGAGAGCAAGAACCCTTCACAAACGATGATTGACTTAACTCTGTCGAATCTTCCACCTCCCGACAAACATTAAAACCACTGTCTTCACTAATTTGGTTGGTCATTGCAGATGAAGAATCAACATTTAAACCACCAGCAGTGTATTCAACAGGTGTTAGGCCCTGGAATTGAGCCAGTAAACCAGATGCTCTGTATGAATCGACTTTCTTCTTCACCGAGCTGTGCCAATGATTTTTTATTGCATTGTCTGTCCTGATAGGATAAATGCAAACTTGCTCATCAATTTCTTTGTATTATAATATAGCTCAATATTCTCTAACAGGCTGATTTAGTGATGTACTTGTTAGTAAGTAATTGAAATATAAATCAGGCTGTTACACTGTCATATTGCAATGGAGTATCACAAATACCTAGAATATTATGTTATTTTTCCATTTGACACGATCTAGTACTCTTTTCTAGTTTAAAAGAAGCTGAGAAAAGAATATTTACCTTCCTGGTAAAAATTTCGTCAGTTCAGCCCATTTGTTTCCATAAGTTTGATGAGCATGGATAAGCTTGATTTCCTCTTCTTGTGTCCACGCATCCTTGTTGATCCCAGGATTAAGATGATTATGCCACCTAAATAAAGATATCATATCAGAATGTTTCATGTCAGTATTTATCTCCAAATCAAAGTGGTTTGTGTGATTGCAGCTATCAGTTTGCAATACATAAGCCCCAAACAAAGAATGCACACTCAAAGAAACAAAGTCTAGGCATGCCATTTCATGAAATATGATAAATAAATCTTTCTTGAAACAATGCCATGTAATTTCAAGAGTATCCAACCACAAAAATGCAGACAATATCATTGGGACTGTTAGTACATTAGGATGACTATTGTTCAGACTTCGGAGAATTTATATGTGTAGTAATGATCATGAGAAGTGTGGACACAATAGCTTTACTACTGTATTTCTAATTTTGCAAAAAGGAAAGTTCCCTCTAGTTAGTGGGGCACTCTGGTCAATTGCCCAAAACCATGACTCCTATTTTTCCATAGAAGCCACACGACGAACACACAAATCTTGTCCCAGCACTTGCATTAGTAAGTTTTGGAGCTGATACTACACTACTAGAAGTATTTTCCATGCCATACCTTTCCCGGCATTGCTTTCCAATACGTCCAGGCAGAGCTTGGGCAATGGTTGACCATTTCTTTGGCCCAAGTTTGTTTACCATCTGAATAATGATTTCATCTTCCTGAAAATAATAATAAAAGAATCATCTGGCATGTAATTTAATTCGATAAAATAACCTTAGATGAGATAGTTAATGTATTTTAAGAAAAGTGAAACAAACCCAAAATGGAAAACTGAAGAACTTACTTCTTTGGACCATGGCCCTTTAACAAGTTCAGGGTTCAAAACCTTCTGCCACCTATGCAAACATTGTACATCAGTCCTACCTGGAAAACACTCAGCTGGGAAAAAAAAAAGTAGTTCGTCAAGCACTAGCCTCAGATAAACACAAGAAAAAATTCTCATTGATAAGCAAGGGGAAGAGGATGGAATAGTAGCATGACAGGTGAGTCACATCATTGTAAGCAATTAAGCTTGCAGTACCATCATTGACATGAGCAGAAATGGTATAACCAAAAAATTCAAAGAAAGTTGTCTGTAGCTGGTGTCAATTTCTTGAAGTAGGTCAGTGGAAAAATGGAGTAACACAATAACAACAAAATAAAAAAAAGTATCTAGCATGTACACAATCCATGAGCATCAGGGGCAATGTTTTGTATCGCAGGTTCAAATTATTACACTATAAAGATTAACAAGAGGGGCATATCTAGTTTAATACTGTATTTGGTGCTAAAGTGCTAACTCTTCTATCCAGAGCATCAAGCTAAGTTAAATATTCTACAAAAAGGTGGTACTATATGCCATAATACAACATTCCCTTTTTTTTTAAGATCTGGACTTCTGATGCAAATTACAAGCAAACAACAAGATGCATGATAGCAAACCAAGTGAAGTGCCATTTTGTATGGTCAATTTACATTTGGATATTTTTATACTTAAAAAGGAATCCACAGTCTGTAATGCACAAATTGAGAAAAGAGAACAGACAACTTTGCATCAGCGAGAGAAAGTACCTATCTTTTTCCAATTTTTCCCTTTGTAAGTTTCAACAGCTTTGCGAAGTATGTCATCCTACAATTGAGAAGCATATGTGCCCATCAGACCACACCACTAGATAGACAAAATATGGTCTAACCAAATGTAAGGCCATCTTCAACACAATAACACAGAGCAATGCTTAGCATGTAAAAAAGAACATCAAATAAATCTTTAATTTCTGTTGTATGCATGTCACTGAACCAACTGTCTATAGTGTTTGTTGTAAATGAAAATAAATGCAGCAAGGGGTCAATCAGGACAGTAATCCCTACATATTATCAACTATTAATGTCTGGTGAGAAGTCATATATCTGTATGATATTCATCTGCTGTGTGCATAGGTACAAATTATCTTATAAAGAATCAGCGTTTAGCGCAGCATTCCTCAAAGCTACCTAAGACTAATAAACGAATTTAGGAAACCAGAGTGCAAACTTTACCTCTTCTGCAGTCCAGTTTCCCTTCGAGGAGCGACGTGCTGGACCAGTTGTCCTCCTGAAGCATGAGATAAATGTATAAGAAGGGATATGCATAATGTAAAACCAGATCAGTGGTTCTATAAATAAGTGGATGGACATTTACCCATTGGGCAATCGCCCCTTTTGAGGTTCTCTGCTGACTGCTCCATCAGGAGGAACAGCAGGAGCTGAAGCCTCCGTGCCCTTTGAAGCCATTTGCTTTTCACTCGTCATTGTAAGTGAAGACTGAAAACTCAATCCCCACTTGTAGTAAAAAGCAATGGAAGGGCCCAAAGATTCATCACAATGTCAAAATCCCTCGAAGGTCTACAAGGAGTTTTTTCACATGGGGAGAAGCGGTCATAGTCTGCCAAGAGGGTAAACGGAACAGAATTCAAATAATGTAAACAAGAAGTAGGAATATTCGAAATTACAGCAAGGGAGACACACAATTCTGATGGTACGGGGAACATAGTGATTTTGCCAAGACAGACATGCAGTAAAAGCTAACCACAAGGTACCAACTTTTTGCAGTGAGAAATTAACAAATCCGAAGTTGCCTAGATTTGAGAATTCTAGAACACGGACAAGATACGCATCTACTAGGCAACAGCAAGCATAAGTCTTTCAAAATTCCCGCAACATCCTCCCAGTCCCCACACGAATCCAATCCCTCTAAGGCTCTGCTGGTGCACCGCCAGTGCTATCGCCATTGCGCAACCCCAAAGCCCCCAAGCCGAATCGTCATGGCAAACCCATCACCACAGGCCGCTTCCTCCAGAAGGAACCCGTCGCTCACTCCCCACCAACTTCGCCAACCCTTCCGCCGCCGCGCGGAGCACGAAGCTGGGCATCAGAACGCCGCGCCGCCGGGTGACCCTGGGCGCGATCGGATCGAGGGAGCAGGCAGGGCGAGGAGAGGAGAAGCCTCACCTCTCCGGGGGCGCGGCGCACGCGCATCCGCTCCGCTCCAGCGGCGACCGAACCGCGCCGCCACCCCGATCCGGCCGCCGCCCGCGGTGCTCCGAAATCTCGAATCGCGCAGGCCAAAGGGGAGGCCTTTTCCGGCGATTTTTTAATAGGAGTAAAAATGGCACCTGCTTCTTCCGGGCTTGGGAGGTTCAAATTTCGGAATTCGGACGCTGCCAACGGACGGGGAACGGTTCCTCTGGTTAGACTGAAAAAAGTCACTGAGGAGCCATCGCCGTCGGACCGGACGGCGCGGAGCCCTATTTCCCAGCGTTTAGATGAGCCATTGTGCTCTGTCTAGTTTAAGCCGGTTTTAGAGAATTAGAGCGGCTGCGATGTTATAATCTGCGAAACGGGTGGATCTCAGCCGTCCAAGTGGTGGATGCAGCTGCCGTTTCAGGTTTTTATCAAACGCCAACCTGTTCATCACGATTAGTGAGAAGTTGGAGGCCTTTATCACCATTTTTTTAAAGGAGAAATGTTTGCCCAGCAATAGCTGGGTCATAATTTATCCGGCAGTAAGAATGGCAATTGGGATGTCAAAACTCACACAAGCACAATAGACACATTCCAGCTTTATGGGCAATGAGTTCCTCTACCACTTTAGGGTTCTTAGCACTAATATCTTTTCCATAACTTTTTTAATATGAATATATCCTTGACCTCTCTAAGCTTCACTTTACTCGGAAGTTTAAATTTCAGAGGTAAAATAATGAATAGGTGAGATAAATAGTAAGGAGCGGAGTGAAAAGGATGGTTGTGATATCATACCTCATAGAAAAACCAGTGAATACAAGCCACATGGGGTGATGGATGCAACTCCTTCAATGAATATAAATACTAAATAAAGGTGATCGACTATTTACTATTTAGTGTTTAGAATAACGATAGATGCTTCAATGTTTTTCAAACACCACTTATGGGTGGTTACCCAAATCATAATTATCCCATAGTGAGAAGAAGAATAGAGGTGTTAAAATCTTAAAAACCATTGGATTTGAGCCATTCAAGCAATAGTTGGGGTTTTTCCGAGTGTTAATGTTTGGATACCTATGGGCTGTTCATGGACTCATGGTTACCCGTATAGCTGTCTGTTGACGCAAAATTCTGACGATCGTGGACCCTGCATCACCACATGAGGATTTGGGAGATCTGCTTAACTCCAGTGCAGAATCCAAATCGGCGCGCGTGGTGTGCGCGAGCGTGCCAGTCAGTTTCACCATTCAACTGACAAGGAGATGATAGTCGTTGTGAAGTCCGAGGCAACCGGTCGATCGGGCCGATATAATCCTAGCACAATAGCAATATGGTGCAACAAAATAAATCATGACAAATATATCGGCTGTGAAGCCAATTCCAGTAACTTGATGAATGTGAGTTATTCATCGGCCATCCAGCCGATTTAATATAATTTTACAATAACCATCAGCCATACGGCCGATAGAAACACGATGCTGTTGAGTTGTTGCTCCACCGTAGCTAGAGCCACAAGCTGATGAGATCTAAACTAACGTCACCACCAATACTATTTAGCAACGATGCGCCCGATAGTTGCAGTCTAAAAATATTTAGCAGGACGTTAATTTGAACCCCGCTAGCCGATGAATCCAATCACAACGGAACTTACTCCCAACAACACTCGAAGGATGGCCAAGATCAAGATGCAACAGGCTATTAAAAATAGATCTATCGTCTATTCCGACAGAATTAATAACAATTAATATGTCGTAAACGGCAAGACGATAGAACAGATAAATATCAGCCGAATGCAAGTTTAATCAATGCGAGATAGCTGGTGAATACCATAGATCAAGACAGAAGCGATGCGCCGTAAGTCAAAGATCCAAGATACTCGATAACTGGTAGATGAAACTAGACGAAACCACAGCGATGCGCCCGGTGATTAAAGCCTAGAACACCTGTTGACGAAACTTGCAGCTCGCTGGAGATCGAGGTTGATGCAGCTCAGCTTGCTAGAAGGAACTCGTTGAGAAACTACAATACTCCTACTCCTAGGGCAAATGGCGTGAAGCCGAAAAGTAAAGGTAAATATGTTTGTTTATTGATCGTGTGATGATTTTACAATGACCAGAGGTGCATATTTATACTCTGAACTAACAATTCCTAGAAGGAACCGTATCAAAACTACCTGATACGAAATATCTAAACAAAAAGAAATATTAAGATACACGGACTCTAACTTTCCT
Source organism: Setaria italica (assembly GCF_000263155.2). NCBI lineage: Eukaryota > Viridiplantae > Streptophyta > Magnoliopsida > Poales > Poaceae > Setaria > Setaria italica. Next base: position 5,068,163 of record NC_028452.1, on the reverse strand, counting down.
TATGTAAGTCGTAATTAATTAAGCTTCCTTTTTCGTACTGCTATCAGGTGCTATGCATGTATGTGCCAGATTTTTCCTTGATCAACTCACATATTGATTAGGACCTTCCAATATATATACGCATGCAGAGACTAGTCGCATATGACACCGATGGCCTCATATTCCGTATTAAGGGATTCGATTAAAATCTGGTATCAACACAGGCCCCCGGTTTCGGAGTATGAAGGCTTCATGTTCCGAAACTAATTATAGAAGTCCGATGATTCGGTGTCAACATAGGCCCCCCAGTTTCGGAGTATGAAGGTTTCGTGTTCCGAAACTAATCGTAGAAGTCTGATGCTTGTCTTCAGAGCTAATGACGTCTGATTGCAATATCTAAAGCCACGTCGACTCCTCTTGAAATATAAAGAACACCATCGGCTTTGCCAGCAGTAGAAACAACAGATTAGTCTATTGACACCAAAACTTGGTGCAGTAACCAGCAAGCTTTTGTTGTCAACACAGGCCCCCTAGTTTCGAAGTATGAATATTTCATACTTCGAAATTAATATCCGATAAATTCTATAAGCAGCCGATACTATTTTTCTTGAACCAATCAGCCGATGCAATTTTCTTTATTTGCCAAGCAGTCAATCGGTCGATACTATCTTTTTTTATTGGTCATTGGCTCGGAGGCCAATATGTATATAGTTGGCCGATATTATTTTGAACCAAGCCGTTGATACCATTTCGCTTGAACCAGCAGCCGATTTTTTTTTAACCAAGCAGGAGATCACAGACATAGGCCGCTCTTCCTCGTCTACTTTTATCTATTTCCTGCCTGGCGGCTGAGGTGCCCTTCGGCTGCTCTTCCTTTTTTTTCTTCTTTCATTTATTCATTTGCCAATCAGCTGGAACTTCCATCGGCTGGCTGCTCCCTTCTTTTTTTTTATTTCCAACTGGCTGATGCTAATCGGCCGATGCCTCTCTGTTTTTTTTTCTTTTAATTCCAACAGGCTCGCGCTAATCGGCCGATGCCTCTCTCTGTTTTTTTTCTTTTAATTCCAACAGGCTGACGCTAATCGGCCGATGCCTCTCCCTATTTTTTTTTCTTTTAATTCCAACAGGCTAATGCTAATCGGCCGATGTCTTTCTCTACGATCGGCTGCTGTTTTTTTCCTTAATCAGCCGATACAACTCCAACCGATCCCATTTTCCATCACCTGATGCAATTTCCAATTGACCGATCCCTTTTAATTTTTCCAATCAGCCGATACAACTGTCAATCTGCTGATGTATTTTTTTATTTCTCTCTTGTCCACCCGCTGGAGCTTTTCCCATCGGCTGAAAAAATGTTGCATCAGCTGAAAAATATTTCTATCGGCTGAAAAAAAATATTCCATTGGCTAAAAAAAATAATTCCATCGGCCACTATGCTTGCCGATTATATTCCATCGGCCGATGCTTGTTTCCTTTGGATGATAAAAAAACAAAACTCCATCAGCTACTATATGCCCAGCCGATACTTGTTTCCTCTGAACTGGCCGATATATAACATCAGTAAGGAATGATGGTGTCGATGTTGTATCGGTTTCCTCCGTAATTAATCTGGCATCAAATTTATCTATACAACGTGCAGATCAGCTTTCTGTACCATCGGCTCTTCTGGTTGGAATATTATATTGATTTGAATTAACTCCAACAAGCCGATGAATACTCATTTGGTCGATGAACTTGATACAGCTGCTGAAGATGCTTTTTTATTGAATAAAAATGTGAGCCTTATAACCGTGTCCCACCGGACGTGCCAAAATGTGTTGACGCAAATCCTGGCGGTGGTGGACCCTGCATCACCACATGAGGACCTGGGAGATCTGCTTAACTCCAGTGCATAATCCAAATCGGCGCGCGTGGTGTGCGCGAGCGTGCCAGTCAGTTTCACCATTCAACTGACAAGGAGATGATAGTCGTTGTGAAGTCCGAGGCAACCGGTCGATCAGGCCGATATAATCCTGGCACAATAGCAATAATGGTGCAACAAAATAAATCATGACAAATATATCGGCTGTGAAGCCGATTCCAGTACCTTGATGAATGTGAGTGATTCATCGGCCATCCAGCCGATTTAATATAATTTACAATAACCATCAGCCATACGGCCGATAGAAAACACGATGCTGTTGAGTTGTTGCTCCACCATAGCTAGAGCCATAAGCCGATGAGATCTAAACTAACGTCACCACCAATACTTCTAGGTGAAACCATAATGATGCGCCCGGTAGTTGCAGTCTACAAATATTTAGCAGGACGTTAATCTGAACCCCGCTAGCTTGTCACATCTAATTACCGTTTCCTTCCACTCACCACGATAAAAAAAATGCTATTTATATAGAAAGAAAAGTTATTAAGGTTTGAATAGGTGATGCATGAAATGTCACCGCTCACATGCTATGTCCATATGCTTATAGAAAAGAAAATGGTATAAAGATATGAAAGGAAATATCATGTTTTTTCTCTATTATTAAATCTTTAGTTGATAAACGATATTTCAATATTCTTTAATCCGAAAATCATGCCAGCTCGTTTGCAACTCGATTTTCCGTTCTTATGAAGCTTGAAAAACCCCAGGTAACTTATGTCGAAACATGAAACTTCAGATGTTTTTTGTTGGGTTTCAAGCACAACTATGGAGAAAGGAAGACATCTGTACAGACAGCTGGGAACACGGGAAGCCTTTTGGGCTTTTGGCGCCAGTTCCAGTATATTGGGCCAATGGCGCTGTAGTGAGTGAGTGAAGAGGAGCACATGAAGGTTTTCGGCCCATACCTTTCTTGTTAGCCCATTGGGCTCGAGACTTCGGCCTTTTCTATCGCGAAACGGGCATTTCTTTCTGATCACACACACTCACTTCTGACGACGGTGGTGTAATCCACGGCCCTCCTCCCTCCAAAAGGAAGCCCATTCCCAAAAGAACACAAGCGTGCTCATAGAGAGAGGTTAAGCTCCCCTAAAAAAAGAAGAAGAAAAACACAGAGAGAGAAGTTAAGTCAAGTTCCCAGACATGCCACATATGATCATCAAGAACGGGAAACAGAGCCACGCAACTCATGTTACCAGTCCCAGGCTAGCTTTTCATGAACACTGGCGATACATGCTCAAGCTCCTAGGCGTGGATTTTTTTTGTTTTCTAAGGAGGAACTTGGTGGCTCAAGTATTACTGGCTTACTGCCGTCCACCACGCCACGCCTTCGGATGAATGAAGAGAAAATTTTCTTGCTCCAAAAGCAAGATATTACTGTGGCTGTCAAGATCGGCTGAGCATATCCAAGGAGAAAAAAAATCTGCACTTGCCGTGCTGTTCCATGCAGATGCATTTAATGAACGCTGGACATTTATTCGCAGTGAGTACAAAGAAAATGTGCCCTTGTTGTTGCTCCACGGAGAGTGGCGCCACTCCGGCGTTTGCTGTTCGGGGGTCGCGCAGCGGATCCCGACGCGGTTGCCAGACGCGAGCGCGTGAAGCGAAGCAGAGGCGAGTCGCGGTCGGTCATGGGCAGCCAGCATTCCGCCCCATCCACCATGCATTCCGCCCCCTGACACGCATGGCCCACGCCGCCAATCACGTGGTGGGCCCGCCGGCCAGTGGCAGCTTGACATCCACGTGTCCGTGGTGCCGGGTGCCTTTTGTCCGCTCCGCTTCCCTTTCTTTCTCCGGACGATTCCGTCACGAGTGGGCCGCGGATCTCAAGTCCCTCCAAACCGAAGCCACCTCCGAGGCCACTGTACCATGATTTGTGCGGGCCCACGGGTCCGTGAGGGTACGTCGCGGATGCGTAGAGTGCGCGTAGCTTCGCCGCGACGTCCACGGATAAAAAAGCAGGAGCCCGGATTGAGAGGGGGAAGACGCGTCTCGAGGACAGAGAAAGAGAGAGGGAAGGAGCATGGCGAGCGTCAACAAGGGCAGGGACTCGGCGAAGGCGGCGGCGGGCGGGGCAGTGGGAGGGGGAGGGGGTGTGGGGATGCCGGCGGCGGAGGTGGAGCAGGTGTTCCGGCGCTACGACGCCAACGGCGACGGCAAGATCTCGGCGGAGGAGCTGGCGTCCGTGCTGCGGGCGCTGGGCGCGCCACCGGGGCCCGGGGAGGTGCGCCGCATGATGGACGAGATGGACGCTGACCGCGACGGCTTCGTCGACCTCGCCGAGTTCGTCGCCTTCCACTGCGGGCCCAGCGGCGGCGCCGGCGCCGGGGAGGGGCAGGAGGACGCCACGGAGGCCGAGCTGCGGGAGGCGTTCCGCATGTACGACGCCGACCACAACGGGCTCATCTCCGCGCGGGAGCTCCACCGCGTGCTCCGCCAGCTCGGGGATAAGTGCTCCGTCGCAGACTGCTCAAGGATGATCCGCTCCGTCGACGCCGACGGCGACGGCAGCGTCAACTTCGACGAGTTCAAGAAGATGATGGGCGCCGGAGCCAGGCGCTAGCCGCTAGAGGAGGAATTCGAACCAGCCAAGCAAGACCGAGCTAACAAGTACCTGCTTCTGGCTCCATGACTCCAATCCACCCTCCAAGGTTTAACTAGTTCCTGCATACGTGGTTTACTTAGCTAATGAAGATTAAGCTTAATTGGGTAACCTGCAATCCAGCTAAATGGCCTTCAATTTTAGCCTTTCTTTTATTTAGTACTCCGTAATACTCTACTACCAGTAGCGAACACGGTTTTAGAGGCACTCTGATTTGATGGTGAACAGGGGAAGCGATCTTGTCGTGTAAAGCAAAGGTGTGACCTTTTACTGCTTTTGTGTCTGCTCCTATCTGTAATCTAATTGACTAATCACTGCTTTCGCTCAAGGAGGAACTTTAATCCCTTTGTTTAATTTGCCGAGGGCCAGGTGTAGATGCTTACCCTTCACTCAGACCTGAAAACATATTGCTGTTAACTAGTATTCCAGTATATGCACACAATCTGAATGTTTTCTTCAGAAAATCCATTTGATCTGAGCTATTTTTTAATGTCTGTGGTCCATAGCTGGAGCAAATTTTGGTTAACATGAGACTGACGAAGATATTATATTCCCTAGCAGTTCAATTTTTGATGAAATTAAACGACAGATTCAATTCATGATTTTCCTTTTTCTAGCTCTGTATGGCTTGTAAAGCTCTCTGCTATTGCTGAAGCTTCTTTTGGAATGAAGAAATTCATATGATTTTGAAATGTTTTCAAAACCCATGTTCAAGTTCTAGCATGTTTCCCCCTATAACATAGAAATTTCTTGTTTTTACAAAGGAATTTCATGTCAGAAAAGGTTGATGTTATGCACAAATTGGAAAGGGTCGTAAATAATTTGCTTTTACTGGAGCTCCAGCACATGAAGATGAAGCCTTTAATAGGGACAATCTGGAATATTACAGTCTTTTAATTCTGAATTCAGTGTTTATGAATGTGGTCCTTCATTCGATTTGCCTTCACCGGCTGATCTGGCTTCTCACTGTAAGTCAGTGGGTGCCTAAGCAAGTGTCATTTGAGATAGTCAGCAATACAAGCGCCATTTCACAAAATTCTCCATCATTTGACGTTTGATGAATTATGCATGGGAAGCTACATAATGATCCAGCAAACTATCTTCTGCCAAGTACGCCTAGTTGTGATGCACAGCCATCTCGAAAGAGGATTCATGCGTTTTCATTGAATTTCTTGTAGTTCAATTTGTGAAAGGTGAGTTTTGGTCTAGTTTCAGCATTTCAGGGCCTCCGCGAATAAAGTTGCCTAGCACAAATTCGATTTGGACCAGTACTGGGAGAATTGGGCCGGCATTATTGTTGATGCCACGTGGCCACCTCTTGAGCTCAACTCATCATGCCGTTTCTTGAATCACTCACATCACAGATCAAGCAAGCTTTGTTTCCGGTCATTAGGTTGATCTAAAACTCGTATAATTGAGCTAATTTGTATTGTAACGTTGATATCTGGTTTCTGGTCCATGTCCGTTCTTGGTTCTTTTCGTGGCAATCAAATACTACCTATATTTCAAATTGTCGACCATTTTAATTTTTCTAAATACATATGTTTTACTTTATATTTAGACCTAATTTATATGTATATGCGTAGCAAAAGATAAGTATTAAAAAAAACTAAAACGATCTACAATTTGGGACGGAGGAAGTAATATTGTACAACTATTCTTTTCAAACTAAGGGCCTGTTTTCTTGCAGTTGCTAAACTTTAGATGCTAAAAGTTGCTAAAGTTTAGCATCTAAAGTTTAGCCAAACCTGTTTTCTTCCACTTGCTAAAAGGCATTGAATGAGAAGGTTAAAGACATGTTTGCCCCTAATGATTGCTACCCTTCTTTCTCTCTCATCTCACTCCTCCCTGGCGCCATTTTTTCTCCCTCCTCCCTGGCGCCATTCTTCTGTCCGGTTGAACTGCTCTTGGCGCCAGGATTTCCTTGGCGCCATTTCTTTCCTGGCGCCATTTCTTTCCTGTCATGATGCACCTTCCTGCCCATTTGTTCCATTCTAGCGCCGTTCCTACTAACGTTGCGTCGATCAATAAAATGGAATGCCACGATGCTGGCAGCTATTTTTTTTTTATTGAATCAAAAAATTATTGTGCATCCCAAAAATTACATTATTACAACAAAAAAGTAAAGGATCCTATGACCTATTGAACATCCATCGGCTATCCAATCCCGAAACTGGTTCATGCTTTGATCTCATATCATGTTGGGTAGCACCTTCATTTGCTGAGATGATGTCCTCAGAGTGTAGCATCGTTTCTTCATCATCCGCATTAT